>NC_018250.1:215868-218729 GCF_000227135.1 Leishmania donovani | reverse complement strand
TCGCTGCTGATGTCGGCGGTGAGGTCCCAGATGGCGGTGCGTGGGAGAGACCCGCGACAGCGAGCACACGCTTGTGCCATCCACGTTATGTGCAGAGTGCCAGCGCCACCCCTAAAGGTGCACAGGGTGGCGGCCGGCATGATGGAAGGAGCGGCTGTTAGGCGGGTGGTGGGTAGGGTTGGAGGCATGGGTCGTGCTCAACTGACCGGGTCAGCGCGTGGCTGTGGCGCTTGTGTCCAGGGCTGCTTCGCACCACGCGATGTGGTGGTGGGGAGGGCGAGTGGGGCGTTGAACTGATGGTGCTCTATGGCAGAGAAATGGGCACACGGAGTATGAAAGAAAAGTAACTTGAGGACAGCGGCGTCGCTGTGTGGAAGATGTGGGCTGTTTCGCATGCGGCTCTTATGTGTCTGCAGATGAGGTGGTGACAGCCGGCGCGTGCTGCCCGGCAGCCTCTAGCGCGCGGTCCATTACCACTTGTGTCACATACGCGAAAGTCGACCACTTTTTTGCAAGATCGGGGTCGGCAATGAGCGGCTCGCCCTTGCCGAGGCGCATCAAGCTGTCGCCGACATCGCGCCACAGCTGCTCCATCTGCTGCGCACCGTCCGTCTCCGCCGGTGTGGTCGAGTACACGACATCGTTTATCTCCTCCAACCGCTCATAAACCTGAAACGCCTCGGTGGCGTCCGCTGCGCTACTTTGTTCTGGCGCTGCAGTTGCTGCCGCTGCCGCCACTTTGTGACGCTGCGTCAGAAAGCGCGGCCTATCCTCTGCGGTGGGGTTGATGGCCCCGAGCACAGTCACGGTGCCGTCGCGGCAGAAGATGTCGACCGTTTGGTCATGGCAGTCGTGAAAGCCGCACCGAAAGGAGGCCGTCACTGTCGCCGCTGCTTCCGCTGCTGCGGCCGGCGCGACATCGCTTGATGTAGGTGCCGGGATGGTAAACTCCAGATCCCCTTCAAATCCTGTGATGGCGGCGGGCACCGGTCTTTTTGGCTGTCTCCGCTCTGACGCCGCCACTACCGTCACCGCTGGTGCGCCGGCTAGGCGCGCGCTGGTAGTCGTGCCAGTGGCAGCCCCGTTGCTGGCTTCCTCCTTATCCCACAGTCCATCGCACTCGGTCACACGGCCCCCTACACCTGTTGGCAACAAAAAGTCGACAATATGCAGAATCCAGCGGATGCAGTACCACCCCAAGTCGCCGAGCGCGCCGTACGGCTCCAGCAGTGGCTGAAGGCGGATGTCGCTCACCATGAATGTCGGCGACGCCGGGAAGGACATGTGCGCATTGATGTGCACCGGCCCACCGAGTTGGGCAACTGCGCGGCACACATCTTGCAGCCGCTGGCTGTGGGAGAGCGCGGTCCCGTCCATGAAGAGAAGGCGGTTTGAGGCCATGTCACGCAGACACTCGACGAGCTCTGCGGCGGAGGTGGCGGCTGGCTTCTCGCTTACGACGTGCTTACCGTGCTCCGCACACACTCGAATCCACGCCGGCCGCTTTGACGTAGGCAGTGAGATGTACACGACATCCACGTTGTCTGCTCGCACAACATCCATGTAGGAGCCGATGCTTGGCGCCGCAAACGGCTGCTGCGCGCCGGCATCTGCCGCCTTCTTCGTTTTGTTGTAGGCCTCTATGTCCTTTTTCAGGCGCTCAGCGAGCTCCTGCCCTTTGCTAGCATCTCGGCATCCAATGCAGGTCACGCGGTGGCCCGCGCGGTGGATGGCCAACCATGCTTTGTGCGCGACGGTAGACGCGCCGAGAAAACCAACTCGCAGCGGCTCCTTGCGCATCTGCTGCCTTCGCTGTCCTTTGCACGCACCGTGCTCCACAGTATGGTGTGCTTCAATGATCTTGTCGCCGCCGCTGACAATGATGCGCGGCGAGAGGCGATGCAAGTAGTATGATGTGGCAGCCTCTAACGGCACGTGCGAGGGCGAGAGTGTGCGCTGTTGGGGGAAGGGATGTGGTTGTTTGCGTGAGAAAGAGTGCAAGCAGACAATCCGATGTAAAGATGTGTACGCGAGTGTAAGAGCTGAAAACTGGAGCAATGATGACTGGGGCTGAGGATCCACTAGCCCACTTGGTGAAGCATTCTTCGGTGCATCATTGAGTCAAGCTAAAGCGTGCTGGCTGCTGCACACGATCGACTTCGGCGGCGACGACGCACAGGTGAGCTATCGCACCTTACAGAAGTAGTACCCCTTCTTTGCGCCTTGTTTCATGCACTATGCAGCACACACACACACACACACAACCGTGTCTCTCTCTCTGTACCATCCGGTCGGGAGCAACGTGCGCATTCCTCATAAGCAATCGAGTGGCTGGGAGACGACCAGTGGAAACGGTAAAGGAAACCACGCACTAAAAAGGAAAAGCCCAAGAACACAGCAAGAGACGTTTTCATACTCCGTGTGCCCATTTCTCTGCCATAGAGCACCATCAGTTCAACCCCCCACTCGCCCTCCCCCCCCCACCACATCGCGTGGTGCGAAGCAGCCCTGGACACAAGCGCCACAGCCACGCGCTGACCCAGTCAGTTGAGCACGACCCATGCCTCCAACCCTACCCACCACCCGCCTAACAGCCGCTCCTTCCATCATGCCGGCCGCCACCCTGTGCACCTTTAGGGGTGGCGCTGGCACTCTGCACATAACGTGGATGGCACAAGCGTGTGCTCGCTGTCGCGGGTCTCTCCCACGCACCGCCATCTGGGACCTCACCGCCGACATCAGCAGCGATGACTCCCACTGACCTCGCCGTGTCGTAGGCACGCTACCCTGTCACCACCAGGGGTGGCTCGGCATTGGGAGGGGTGGCGGGGGGGCCCCCGGCCCCCCCCCCCCCCCCGGGC
>NC_018250.1:202052-215769 GCF_000227135.1 Leishmania donovani | reverse complement strand
CACGGCCCCCACCCCCCACCGAGAGCAGGCGCGCCGGGCCCTGACGCCACGCACGGAGAGGTGTCGCATGTCATCAGGGACCACAGAGAGAGGAAGGGAAGAGCTAAATGCCAGACACAGTCATGTGCTAGCCGCCGTGGTTCTCACTCAGACGCACGCGCTCACGCACTGCACCCCCCGACACGCCGATGAATATCGTTGCACGCGCTCTAACAAGAACGCGAATGACAAGAGGAACCAAACGAAGCGAACACAAACACGGAGGGAGAGGGAGAGTGTGAGGGAGACAGACGAACTTCAACGATTCGAACTCAAAGGAAGAGATGCAGCGCGATAGGAGAGAGAGAGGGTGGTGTGTGTGTGTGTGTGTGGGGGCCACCGCCAGTGACGGTTTCGTTTCATTAGTGAGCTCCTGCACTATCCACTCCCGCGGACAGTCGCTATAATACGGAGCCCACACCAAGTCACTGACCCGCCCACCCATGCATATGCAAACACGCACGTACGCACGCACCGACTGACGGAGATATGTACACGGAGGCGGCGGCATCAAAGAGAAAAAAGTGAAAGCGGAGACGCCTCAGACAGAGCCACCGTCAAGCAAATACAAAATAAATAAAGTCAATGAAATGGGGCGCCATCGGCTGATAGGCGGGAGCAACTACAACGCTCGATACGAACACATGAACGGCGCAAGGGAAGAGCACACCGAGACTAACACGGACATCCTCCACCCGCTTCGGCCGCCACACCAACCAAAGTAAAGTGCTCGTCAACACGGAAAGAGAAAAGGGCACACCCGCACAAACACCCATCGATGCACACACGCACACACTCACACATACACGCACAGGCATAGAGGGAGAGGAAGGGGCGGCCTGCTGCTTTAGATACCGACACGCATATCTCAGCCTTCATCAATCACCATCGACGTACTCACACGCCCCTCCTTCTTCCCCCAACCGTACTCTCCAGGGAGGGAAGCGGGGCGCGCCCCGGCGCATTAGATGGTGAAGCGCGCTGTGAACGGAGTGTAGTGTCCTTCGTTGAAGACGTACACAATTACGAGCGCCATGATGGACGACCCACGGGGGAAGGACGGGTGAAGGGCGATGGTGCAACTCTGCCGGCTGCCGCCGCCCGGCACCCAGATGTGCTGCGGCCACCGTTGTGTCGGAATCGTCTTGGCGCTATTCGGGTCAGGGGAGAAGATGTCCTCCTGCTTCAGCTCCACACCGCCGATCATGATTTGATAGTCGGCGTTGTTGATGAAGGTCAGCTCCGTGCCACGCGTTGGGTTCTTGCCGTCAAGATAGATGTCGATAGGGCAGCCACGGGCCATGAGTGGAATGCCGTAGAAGCCAGTGTACGGGATCTCCTCCAGTGACGGTGGACGGCGCTCGAAGGGCGGCACTGGTGGCCCCTGCTGCTGCTGCTGCGGTTGCTGCTGGGGTGGGTAGCCTGACCGCTGCCCGGCGTCTTGCCCCTGGTAGGAAGCCGTCCCGGCAATCGTGGCACCGTAGCTTGGCTGCGGGGGCTGCTGTTGCTGAGCTGGGGGTGCGTTTTGCGGCTGTGGTTGCAGAAGCGGCGCCGCTGGCGTTTCAAGGCTGCTCTGAGTGACAGCTAGTGAGTTCGACGGTGGGGTTTGCATCGGCACTTCCAGTGAAGGCGGTGCAACATTCGCTGGTGCTGCCATCGGAGATGCAGTTGCGCTTGTCATGCCAGAGCTTCGGTGGGTCACACGGGTCTCGGGCACTGCTCCCTCTGCGCCCAGAGAGGACGCATTCGGCACCGGCGTGCCGGCGGGGAAGCCCTGGTTGGGCGAGACGTGCGCAGGCAACACATTCGGCTCGGCCACCTCCAACTGAGGCGCCGCAGCCGTGGGGTCGAGCTGAGCAGCTGGCGTGGGCGGTGCTGGCGGTGCGCTCACTGTCGGCGTTGTCAGAGAGTTTGGCGCAGGATGGGCTTCCGCGGGGCCCGCTGCCGCAACCAGCGGCAGCGAAGCTTCTGGGGCACCGGATGTAGCAGGCAACGACTGCGACGGCTGTGGAGCAGGGGACGAGCTGGGTGCAGAACTGCCAGCTGATGGTGCCCAAACAGGCGTGACTTGCGCCGCCTTGGGAGGCTCGTACGCCGTGCATGAGAGGGACTGGGAAGGAAAAGCGGCCGGTTTTTCCGGCGCGGCAGCTGGCTGCGCCTGCATCGGAGTTGCGCCAAACAAGTCGTCCAGTATGTCTCCCGTCGCGTCGCCTCCAGCGAGTTGGCCGGTCGGTGGGGCCGCCGCCAATGACGTGGGGTTGCTGATCTGGGGCGGCAGGTTGCCTGGCGTGCGCTGGTTTTGCATCACAAACTCCAACTCCTTTGGCACAGTGTGCATAAACCCAGCCTCCACGCCGGCAAGGTAGGGCTCGTACTGCACGCGGTTCAGCGCCATCACCGTCTGCTTGAGTTGCTCCGTCATGCTCTCGGCATCGTAAAGCTTGGCGGCCAGCTTGTCCCAGCGGTCGCCGTTCTCGGCAATGTCGTAATCCTTCGTCTTCAGCGTTGCTGGAGCGGCTCCCTCACTCTTCAGTTCCACCAACATCGTCTGCAAGTGATCGATCTGGTCCAAGAGCCTCATCGCGTCCTCCGTGACGTCGCGGTGACTTTGCTGCGCTTCGAGGCTGCGCATCTCGAGTTGCTTCGCCGCCAGCTGCGCCTCGATTCCAGCAATGTATTCCTGCGAGATGGCCGGCTGCGGCTCCGGCTCTTCGGTCCTCTGCGCAATGCCAGCATCGTGCGCGGACTTGTCGTCGATGTCCTTCACCTTCTCCTTCCAGTAGTTAATCTCGTTCCGTAGCGCGGCGGACGCAGCAGAGCCGGCGACGACCTTGTCCTTCGCGGCGTACTGCGCATCGTACTCTAGCTTCTGGATCTCTCGCGTTAGCGTGCGGATCTGGTCCTCGAGGTCGGTGCGGCTGGGGAAGAGGACGGAGGTGCGCACGGCGATCTCATTCGCCAGGTCAAGGTCCATCTCCACCCCCTCCAGGTCGCTCGAGATGATTCCCTCACGTATGAGGGCCTGCAGCGTATGCTCCGGCAGGCGGGTGAGCCTGGTCGATCCAGCGCCGACGTCGCCGCCGCCACCGGACCCCAGTGAGACCGCCGTCGCACTGCGATGGGAAGCGGCACCCAGCGCATCGGCTGCCACTCCGGGTATGGACTCGTTTGTCTGCGCCGCACGCAACGGCGGGACCGGTGTGCCAACGGGGTGCATGCGAAAGATGATGTCGAGGCGCCCCGACTGGCCGGAAACGCGGAACGAGATACCCTTCTTCTCACACATGGACTCACCAGCAAGCACGCTGCACATGCCCGCCAGCGGGATCTCGAACCCCGTGAGCTTGGCCGCGTTCTTGCGGTTGGTGAAGTCGTAAATGCCAAAGTTCAGTATTCGCCGGTCTTTTGGTGAGTTGAAGGACAGCTCAAACGGCTTCGCGCTGTTGAGGCCGTCGGCGTCGGAGAAGATGACCTCGTTGCTGCTGTTGCACATCGACGGGTTCGTGGCGATCTCAAGCCCTTTGCGCGACATCACCACCACATACACGGAGCCCTGGCGGCAGAAGTATGCAGTGAGCTTCAATGGGCATATCGTGATGCTGTACAGAGGCATGGTGGCGACGATGGCGGCGGTGCCACACCGGCAGCAGCGAGCTGAGCGCAGAGATGAGCGGGCCCGATGCGTGTATAAGATGGAGGCAGGCAAAAGACAAGTATACCGCGGTGTCCGTGCGTGTGGACGTCTATTGGCGCAACCGCCCACCCACAAACGTACCCAAAGAACAGCTAGATGGGGTGCTCTGGTGGTGGTGGTGGTGGTGGGGAGGGGCAGGGTCACGAAGGATGACAACTGAAGCAATGCCACTCACTACCACGCTGAAGAAAAAAACAGTTCGGCCACCACACCGGCTGCGCAATGTAGGGAGTTACACACCGACACGCGCAGAGGAAACAAGCGATCAGGCAAACGACACAAGATGACAGACCAGGATAGCGTGAGCTCACGACAGCGGTAACCGCCACACACTAATGCCGAAACGAGGAAGATGGAGAAATGGGGGGAGGAGGGGAGGGCACGATGAAGCCTTAGGGACACGCCGCATTCTGAGCACACGAAGCAATATATATATATATAGAGGAGTTTGTACAGAAAGTGGTCAATGAGCACAGCAAGAGAAAGCGAGAGGGCGATGAGGGGCGGGGGGGGGGGCTAGGGTTGAGGTAGGAGAGAGGCATTTCTATATACGTGTGTGTATAGCGGGGAGCCGTGGACTTCCGTGGCGGAGGAGTCGATGTCTCCACCTCCCCTTCACAACCGCCAGTGCGCCTCTCGGTCTGGGAGAGGCAGATACAGCGCGTAGCACGTAGGGTGGGGGTGGGGGTGGGGAGAAGCGGCAAACCGCTGCCCCCGCCGTCCCCCTCACCACAGAGAGAGGGAGAACGGAGACAGCGACTATGTCCTCTGTCTCCCTTCCTCTTCTTGCGTCCTTTGCGGCTTATGCGTGGCAGTCCGAGTGGGTGAGAGTTCGACATAACACACACACACATATATATATGGGGAAGGGCGACCCAGGGCAGCGGGGAAGACTGTGAGGCAGAAAGACAGTCAGGCCCTCGCCCCATCTCTTGCCCCACCAGTTTCCCTCCCCCTCCTTCCACACACAACGGTAAGGAATAACACACAGGCACAGCCGCACACAAGCGCCGCCTTCTACGTGCGCTGTCCACTTCGCACAGGGCGTACACAAAGGGGCGCTTCGGTGTCGTGAACGTGAAGTGCTTCGAGTCCGCCATTCCCACGACACACGGCGCCTCGAATAGCCGTCGTACAGCAGCGCACGGCGCCGTCGTCTTGTACGGAAGTGTGGCGCCGAACTGGTAGTAAACGGAGAGCTCGCTAAGCGGCGGAAACCCTCCTGCGACACGGCGAGGGACTCAACCTGCCGCAGAGCCGTCTGCACGGCCTCGCCGCTTTGGCGCTATGATATGTTGTCCACGCCGTGAATGATCTAGCGCAGCCCCAACTCTCCACGCTGGTGGGGCATCCTTGGGAGAGATCAAGCTACTCACCTTGTACCGCAAGAGTCGTACGTTCGCCTGCGTGCAAATGCCCGTGGGTCCATTCTGCAGCAGCCACGCCTCCACCCCGCCGCACGCCCGTATCCCCCTTCAGCGGAATGCTGCTCAGGCTTTCGATGAGGCACCACGCTTCTTGGAAAGGGGACGGACACCCGGCCGGGGCCGTGCCAGTGAGCACCGCGCCTAGCAAGCGGTAGGCTCAATTAGCGAAGGGCAAGCAACCACCGCTGGTGCTGGTGGCAGCGACGGGGGAGAGGCGAAGCGCCCCTTCGCCGCAGCGCAGCACCTTGTCGCGCCACAATTCCCCATGCGTACTCCACATCCAGTGAATCAGCGTCAGCGCCTCCTCCCTCCCTTCTCCACGAGGACGTTGCCGCTACCAGCGAGCACCCGCAGCACCACAGCCGGTGGATACAAGCGGACAGCCCAAAGCGCTGCATTGCCGGCGTCGACCGAGCTACAAGGAAGAAGGCGCAACGACATAAACACGCAAGCCGACGGAGGCAGGCACGACGCGAGAGCGGTCGGGGCAAACGGGGCGGAACGAAAGGGAGGCGGGGGAGCGGCAAAGAGCAGCGGATACAACGTTTCGTGTGCATCTGCGTCTTCTGTTTTTCCCCCAGCGCGACAACGAGAGAGAGAGAGAGAGAAAGAGTGAGTCGGGGAGGGCGGCCGCAGACGAGATGCGTAGGTGAACGTGATTAGAGATGACAAGGGGAGGCAAAGGGCAACAACGGAAACCGCCACACAACCGGCGCCGTGATGAGGCCCAGACACAATCAAAGAGCGACGCACGCACGCGCGTACACCCACACACAGAAAGAAGAGATTAATGAGAAACGCGTGCGTACGTCTCTGTGCTTGTGCTTTCGTATGCCTTCACGGTGATGGCACATATCGCAGTTGAGACGCTCACGCACGTACAGGGAGAGGTAGGCAGGCAGGCAGGGGCGAGGAGGAGAGCAGAAACGGATGCCAAGTGGCATGGGAAGGGGGGAGGAGGGCAAGCGAGCAAACGTACGGGTAGGGGGTGGGGGTGCAGGTGAGGCGAGTGCACGACTGTGCCTGCGCAGAGTGCCGACGGTGCGCCCGCCTTCGACAGTTTTTTGCTTTCATGCTTGAGTGGTGCGCCACCGTTGTTTCGGCTCCCATGCGAGTCGAACGAACGGTCCCATTGGCTCACCCAGCACACGCCCTGGCTGCCTCCTGTGTGACGCACAGCAACAGTTGCACCCTTTCTCCCCGTCATGCTCACGCGTACTTGCCTAGCAGAGGCAACAGTGGATGGTACGCTAGTGCGCGCACCCTTAATCGACTGAAGGCCTTTGATATACTTCAACTAATCCCCCTCTTCTCTCCTGTTTCTGTCGCTGCCCACCCCTCCCGCCACTGTCGCGCTCGTCCACTTGACTGCGTGTACGAGCGTGGCTGCTTTGCTGCTGCTGATTCCGCAGGGACCGGTACACTCACTTGCTGAATAGGATGAGGAAGCGGTAAGTAGAGAGCGAGCAAGCAAGAGTTGATTGTTCGCGTTCGCTATCCAAGGCACGCCTTCCGAGCATGGCGTTAGGTGCATCACTCGTCCTGCTGCGCGGCCTGCCGAGCAGCCTTCAAGGCAGTTAACCGTCGCCGCGCTTCCTCCTTGCGAAGTTTCAGAAGCGCTTCCGCATCGGCCACCTGCACTGTAGAGTCCACAGTGTCGACCGTCACCTGTTGAGGCGGCGGCCGCTCCTGCAGCTCTACCTCCTGCGGCATCTGGCCATCATCGCCGGCGCTCGGCGGTGCAGCGTGCGCAAGGTCGCCGTCTAGCTCCCCTTCACCAGACGCGTGTACGTTCTCGACGTCGCGGGCACGCTTGCGTTCCTGTCGCAGCGTCTGCATCTTGTCCAGCTGCTTCCACGGATCGGCCCGGTCGGCTTCCTCTTTTCTCGCTTCCGCGATCCGCTCGCGCATGCCCACCTCCGCCGGCTCCTCGTACCCCGACAGCAGGCGCGCCCCGTACGTTGTGTCCGTGATCATTGGGGCCACAGCCAGGCGGAACTGCAGCCGCACTTCCTGCCGTGGCCCACCGCTGCGACTGAGTACGGCGTCTTGCTCCACAAGCGGCACGTAGCTGCCCACGCAGAAGCGGTTCCCGTGCACCGTACCCAGCGCCTTGACCATCAGCGCGTCTTGCAGAGCGTCGCATGGGACCACCCAGAGTACGTAGTCGCCTGCTGGGTGCTGCAGCTTTACGGGCTGATGCTGCTGCTGCAGTGCCGGAGTTGCTTCAGTCGACGGGCTTGCAGGCGTCTCTTCGAGTGGCGTCGCAATCTCCGCCGTGGCCGGCGCCGGTGGCGGCGAGGCACGTGCGCTTGTGATGTTGATTGTTGCCAAGAGTGCTGCTGCGCCGCCATTGCTTGAGGTGCCGGAAGCCGGCCGACGACCCATGCTGAAAAAGGAGGCGGCCCTACTCTGCAGTCCCGCCGCCGAAGTGGACGACGTGGCGCCGGCCGTGAAGGTGATGCCAGCGGCAGCACTTATTGCTGCCTTCTTGCTCACCCGCAGCGCTGCCAACTCCGCCTCGACGGCAGGGCCGTTCCAATAGGCGGTAAAGGCGATGTCTCGCGCGGGAAACGGTGCCTCGGCGGTGCCGAGATCGGCGTCGGAGGCGAAGAACTGGTACGCTGTGAAGCGCGTCCGCTCTTCCTCGCTAAGCGACCGCTTCTTCTCCTCGCACCAGGCACCGATGGACACTAGGTTCAGCTGCTCCACGGGCGCTTGCACAGCCGCCTCGACTTCCTTGTAGTGATGCCGAAAGACAGTGGGCAGCAGCGCCACACTGCGCGGAGGGATAAGGATCAGCAGCTGCACCATCACATCCGTCGGCTTGCCTCGCTCTGCAGCATCGACCACCGCCGTGCCAGCCTCCCCGGCCTGCAGCACTGACGTCGGAAGCCCGTCCATGGCGTCGTCATCGTCCTCCTCCTCGTTGGCGTTTCCGACCTCGCCATCGATGCTACTCGTGGCACGCCCAGCGGCGGCGTTCATCTCCAGTCGCCGTCGCGCAATCTCCCCGAGTGCGCTGTAGGTGAGCACACCGCAGTATGTGGCAAGCTTTGACAAGGGGGGTGCCCTGCCGTACGGGTAGTAGCAGCCCCAGTGCTCCACAATGCCGGCGCTGTACTGCAGTGCCCACTGCAGCATCGTCCAGTAGCAGTAGCACATGCGCTCATGCTGCTTCTCGCGCCGCTGCTGCCGCTCGATAAAGGCGGGGTCGCGCTCCTTCGCTTCTTTTTCGGCTGTGAAGCCCCAGTCCAGCGCGTCGGAGCCGCCGTTGTGCACCTGCAGACGACCTCCACTTCCACCTTTCTTTGCATTGCCTGGCAGCTCCGCCAGGCAACTGAGCAGGTAGCGTGCAGACGCATACTGGATGCGGTTTGTTGCCGGGTCCACCAAGGTGCGCCCACGCGGCACAAAGTCGGTCGCCAGCAGCGAGAGCAGCGCATCCAACGTGCCCTCCTGGATGCTTCCGCCGATGGTGGGCAGGAAGTCGTTGCCGAAGAGCAGCAACACGAAGACAACATCGTGCAGGGCGTGCTCAAAGGTGAGGGCGGCTTCCTCGGCGTCCACCGAGGGCACAGCGGCGCCCGCGAGGGCGGAAGCGGCGTCGCTGCTTGGTGACAAATGAAGGATGCCACGCAGCCGCTGCCGAAAGACGTGAATGCTAAAGAAGGTGGAGAGCCAGCTGTCTTTCGGGGGCGGTGGCTGCGCAGCGGCACCGGCGCCGTGGCGCGGAGAGGGGCGTGGTGCGCCGTGATGCGCATGGCCGCTCCGTCCGTCGACCCGACGGGGCCCGTGCGACGAAGGACCACTGCCGCGATGTGGATGAGAGGAGAAACGCACGTGCTGGTGGTGGCTGCGGTGATGATGGTGATGCTGAGGCGGTGGCTGAGACTTCATGGGCAGCTTACCTCCCAGCGAGACTGGCGGCTCGTAGCGCAGGACATGGATGCGTGGCTCGTGCAGGATTAGGCTGGTTACGGTGACGTCCGTGTCGGAGCTGCAGATGACGTGCGACGTGTTCGGGCCGTAGCTCGGATCAGCGCGGATGCGGCGGATGAACTCGGCGATCTTGTTCTCGCCCTCGCCGGGGCGCAGCACATCGTCGACAATGATGCTGAGGAAGGGGAACACGTACGGCGCGCCGGCGGAGTCGCCGGCGGCAGAGTCCACTGACGCGTCGGCCTTGTCAATGCGGACCCGCTCTTCGCGAAGTCGCTTCGCGTTGATTCGTTCTGTCCTGCTCACGGCGTAAAAGTGTAGCGCCTCCGTCACCTTGGCCATGAAGCGCGTCCCGACGCTGATGCAGTTGCTGTCCCACAGGTCGTTGATGTTGCCCGCCGGCTCGTGATGGCGAGAAGGCGAAGACGACGAGGCGGACGGCTGCCGGCGCGCTCCACGACGCCGCCGCGCACGCTGCTGCGACATCTTGCCCAGTGGCGATACGCCATCTACCGCGATGTACACCAGCGCCTTGGGCTGAACGAGGTTCATGACGAGGTCGTCGAGGAGGTCAAACAGCTTGCGCAGCACTACATCCTCCACTTCATCAACCGAGTCGAAGCGGAGCGAGCGGTGCGTCGCCGTAATGATGGTGGCGGCCTGGTACAAGAAGGAGTTGAGATCAATAAAAAGGTTGTCTGTGCTTTCGCGGATGTAGTCGGTGACCGCGCTGTCGGCTGGCATGAAGCAGTCAGCAAAACGCTTCCGCAGCCAGGTCAAGAGCAGCGGCACACCCATGGTGATCCAGCGGCGCGTGCGCGTGTGCTTTGCCTTGTCTACGCCGATGGCCTTGTGACGGGGATGCAACACCTGTACCTTAATGCCAAGCCCGTTCGCCTTGGAGTGGGGCTATCTTGCACTTAACTGTTCGACCCTCTTCCAAAATTCTTCTTCACAGATCCACACACATACACGCACCGCTTATCCAGCCACGCGCTTGGTCGTTCCGTTGGCGCGTCTTGTGCCGCACAACAACACCGACAAGAACAAAAAGACTGAGGGGCGTACGTGTATATATGTACGCGAACGCATGCACACGTGTATATGTATACGTGTGCATGCGTATGCTCGTATGACAAGGAAAGGCAGCAGGAAAGAGACTCGATCGTGTGCATGCTGGCGGGGCTGTGATGGACATGGAGGTGCGCGTGCAGCAACAGGCGTCTACTGCCTTGGAATGTGCACTATTTCCCACCTAAAGACTGCGACGGCGTGCGTGTGGGCCGTGGCAGACTTCCCCCCCGCACTGAGAGAGAGGGCGGAGCACCGTAAGGCGGCGGTAGCGTAGCCACGCAAAGTCCCGGAGGCCCTTGCAGACAGCACCGCTGGCGTAGAGGTACACAGCAGCGTACACACACGCACACACATAACACAAACAAACAAAAACGTGCGCACCTTTCTCTTTGCCTGCATCTGATTCTTCTGCATGTCGGAGAGGAGTGATAGTGGAAGGATAGAGGTATACGTGCATGTGTGTGTGTGTAGGGAGGCAGGCCCTTAGGGGGGGGGAGCAAAAAATGAGCCGCGCCACCATCGCAATCCTCCCCACCTTCCTGCTTCCCCCCACACACATACGCACACACAAGACTTGAGCAGCGCTGCCATGAGGCGCAGCGGTTCCACCGCTCTGGTCCTGCTCGTGTTCAGTAATACAGTGCCTGCCGTACATCGTCTAAAGTCACAACGCCGTCCCCATCAACGTCCAGCTCGTGAAGGGCGACCGCGAGCTCCGCCGGGTGCATTTCTGCCAAGTGGCACAGATCGGGGTCTTCCTGAAGGAGCCCATCATCTTCCCTTACGCACACCTCGGCAGCGTGGCGTAGGTCGTGCACGCTCCATACCCCATCTGCGTCAGCGTCGATCGTCGCAAAGAGCTCTGGAATACTGACATGGAGACCGCTCCGTGTGGCGGCGTTGGTCGTTGATGCGGTTGCCGCCATCCCCGAGGGTCGCTGAGACAGTTCAGGGTACACCAAAAGAAAGTACACAAAAGCGGAAAAATTCATGCCCTCCGCTGTGACCGCGGAGGGAGGTGCCGCGACATGTAGCGGCGCCGCCAACGGCGATGAGTTTGCAGATGCAGTGCCACTACTGGCTCCACAGCCTGCGCTGTGGTCTGCGCCCAGCTTCGTCGAGGATTCAAAGGCATCTTTGGCGCCAGTCTTCTGCGCCGTTGCACCGCTTTTCTTTTTTCTCTGGCGTGATGAAGGCTGCTGACTTGCAGGTGCCGTCGCCGCTACGGGAGAACGAGCCCCCTTTACCGCTGGAGACTGTTGGCCGTTGGCAGGACCGTCCGACAGTTCAACTTCCTTGACAGCGACAGCAGCGGCGCTGCCAAAGAAGCGGAGTAGCTCTACCACGCCATGCTGCGAGATGGGGGTGCCCATCTTCACCATAAGCCGCTGCAGCCCAGGCACCGTGATAAAGGGCTCCTCGTTACTGTTCGCCGGCGGCGCATCTCCGCTTCCAGCGTAAGTATCAAAGAGACGCCCCGCTTCCTCCACAAGCGCTGTCGTAAGGTAGTAGCGCCGCGCTAGCTCCTCCACGGTCTCCGCGGTGCGCGACATTGCTTCTGGCAGCCCAGAGCCAACGCTCGTCTGTGAGTACTGCTTGTGTGCACGCGCAGGTGCGAGCCTATACTTGTACGCTGGTCGAAGCCACCCACCGAGCGGGAGAGGCGAGGGTGGGGTGAGGGAAGTTAAAAGGACAGTGATGCTGATGAGGGAAGGTGACAGAGACCATTTTCATGTGCTGAGCGGCAACAAGGACGCGGCGAAGCCGCCCCTTTGCAGGGATGTGTGTGAGAGCATTGCATTGGCAGCCCTCTCATGACATGCGACACCTCTCCGTGCGTGGCGTCAGGGCCCGGCGCGCCTGCTCTCGGTGGGGGGTGGGGGCCGTGGAGCCCCCGCCACCCCTCCCAATGCCGAGCCACCCCTGGTGGTGACAGGGTCGCGTGCCTACGACACGGCGAGGTCAGTGGGAGTCATCGCTGCTGATGTCGGCGGTGAGGTCCCAGATGGCGGTGCGTGGGAGAGACCCGCGACAGCGAGCACACGCTTGTGCCATCCACGTTATGTGCAGAGTGCCAGCGCCACCCCTAAAGGTGCACAGGGTGGCGGCCGGCATGATGGAAGGAGCGGCTGTTAGGCGGGTGGTGGGTAGGGTTGGAGGCATGGGTCGTGCTCAACTGACTGGGTCAGCGCGTGGCTGTGGCGCTTGTGTCCAGGGCTGCTTCGCACCACGCGATGTGGCGGGGGGGAGGGCGAGTGGGGGGTTGAACTGATGGTGCTCTATGGCAGAGAAATGGGCACGTTGGAGACAAGGAATCTCGTCGGCCGAGGGATTCGCACACGCACATACACGGTACGCGAACCTTCTTTACGGCAGAGATATTCGTGTTTTGACCGACGTGGCACCGGTCAAGCAGGCAAGGAAGAATGCCAGAAATAGAGAGGTGGAGAGGGAGGGCTGGGGAGACACACACACACACACACGCACACACAAACACGCAGACACAGACACACACGCAGAGGAGTCGAAGACGGGCGGGGAGGGGTTGCCAAGGGCGGCGAGGCAGGGGTGGGTGCGAGGAGCACTGCATATGATTAACGTTCTTGTACGCTGGCAAACTTGAAGCCATCCGATCACGGAGAGGGAAGAGGGAAGAGGAAAATAAGAACGAAGTGGAAGGGAAGAGAAAGAGATGGAGATTGGGCGTGCCGATGATGGCACATCTCCGTGCTTTTCGTCTTTATATGTCTTCGGCTTTGGGCTGACCGTCGCGTCTGCGTTTTCGTAAACGATGAGGCGCGAGAGGCGTATGCGCATCTGTGCCGGTAAGCGGATGGGCTGGCGTCTGTCTCTCTGTACCTGAGGGGGAGGCGCAAGGGAGTGCACGTTGTGTTACAAGGTGAGAGGCAGCCCGCCAAGGGGTGGTGGCGAGGAGAAGTAATAGGCGAAGCGAGGTTAGGCGAACGGACGTCAGCCCCTTGACTTTCTTGCACATCCGTGCGGCTTGACTTTCCTTTTTCTTCAGCCACGCGTGCGTGCCCCTGCGCGTGCGCTCTCCGATGTTCTAATACCGCCTCTAGTTCTGAGAGCACAGCCTCTGGTGCTCGGCGATGAGGTCCTCAACAACGTCGGGGTTCGCCAGCGTCGAGGTGTCGCCCAGCTCCGTGTACTGCCCAGCCGATACCTTGCGCAGGATGCGGCGCACAATCTTGCCGGAGCGCGTTTTGGGCAGCCCTACGCGAGCCACCTGCATCACGTCCGGCGTGGCCAGCGGGCCAATCACCTTGCGCACAGTCGCCTTCACCGCCGCCAGCAGCTCGGGCGTCACCTCCGTCCCCTGGCGGAACGTAAGGAAGACGTAGATGCCCTCACCCTTGATGTTGTGAGGGAAGCCGACGACGGCGCTCTCCACCACGGCCGGGTGGGTGTTGACGGCGTCTTCGATCTCGCTGGTGCCGATGCGGTGCCCGCTCACGTTCAGCACGTCATCGACGCGGCCCGTGATCCAGTAATAGCCGTCCGAGTCGCGGCGAGCACCGTC
>NC_018250.1:199781-201953 GCF_000227135.1 Leishmania donovani | reverse complement strand
GTTCTGAGAGCACAGCCTCTGGTGCTCGGCGATGAGGTCCTCAACAACGTCGGGGTTCGCCAGCGTCGAGGTGTCGCCCAGCTCCGTGTACTGCCCAGCCGATACCTTGCGCAGGATGCGGCGCACAATCTTGCCGGAGCGCGTTTTGGGCAGCCCTACGCGAGCCACCTGCATCACGTCCGGCGTGGCCAGCGGGCCAATCACCTTGCGCACAGTCGCCTTCACCGCCGCCAGCAGCTCGGGCGTCACCTCCGTCCCCTGGCGGAACGTAAGGAAGACGTAGATGCCCTCACCCTTGATGTTGTGAGGGAAGCCGACGACGGCGCTCTCCACCACGGCCGGGTGGGTGTTGACGGCGTCTTCGATCTCGCTGGTGCCGATGCGGTGCCCGCTCACGTTCAGCACGTCATCGACGCGGCCCGTGATCCAGTAATAGCCGTCCGAGTCGCGGCGAGCACCGTCGCCTGTCATGTAGTACCCGTCCACGCCAAAGTAGGTTTTCTCAAAGCGTGCGTGGTCACCGTAGATGGTGCGGGCCATACCAGGCCACGGCGCGCGAATGGCGAGCAGGCCCTCCGCGGGGCCCTGCTTCTCATGCAGCTTCATGGGGTCGAGAATAACCGGCTGGACACCGAAGAACGGCAGCGTTGCACTACCGGGTTTCATGGGGGTGCAGCCCGGCATCGGTGTAATCATGTGGCCGCCCGTCTCGGTCTGCCACCACGTGTCCGACACATCGCAGTGGCCCTCGCCGCCGACATCGCGCAGCCACTTCCACGCCTCCACGTTGATCGGCTCGCCGACAGAGCCCAGCACACGCAGGGTGCTGCGGTTGCCCACCTTGACGTAGTCGTCGCCGGCCTGCATGAGGGAGCGGATCGCGGTGGGCGCGGTGTAGAGGATGGACACCTTGTACTTCTCGACGAGCTGCCACCAGCGCGAGTAGTCGGGGTAGTTCGGCACACCCTCGAACAGCACCGACGTGGCGCAGTGGATCATCGGACCATACACGACGTAGCTGTGGCCTGTGATCCAGCCAATATCAGCCGTGCAGAAGTACACGTCGTCCATGTGGTAGTCGAAGCTGTACATGAAGGTGGTGGAGGCGTACACCATGTAGCCCGCCGTCGTGTGCACGATGGCTTTGGGTTTCCCTGTGCTGCCGGAGGTGTAGAGCAGGAACAGCACATCCTCCGCGCCCATCCACTCCACCGGGCACTCCTCGTGCTGCTCCGGCGTCAGTCGGGCTAAGGCATCGCCGTACCAGGTATCTCGGCCTTCCTTCATCTTGCAGGATTGACGGTTCATGTTTTCAGCGACGAGGCACGCGATGGACATGCCTTCCTCCTCGCATTCCTTCAGCGCCTCGTCTGCCACGTCCTTGAGAGGAATCGGCTTTGTGCCCCGCGCCGACGCGTCGGCCGTGATAAGCAGCTTTGCCTGGGCGTCCTTCAGGCGTGAGCTGAGCGCCTGAGCCGAGAAGCCGCCGAAGATCACGGTGATGACAGCACCGATGCGGGCGCAGGCGAGCATGGCCACCGCAGCGAACGGGATCATGGGTAGATACAGGCCAACGCGGTCGCCCTTTGCAATACCGTACTGGTACTTCAGCACGTTCGCCAGCTCCACCACCCTCGTGTACATGCTGCCGTACGTGACTGCTTCCGTCACACTCGGGTCGTTGCCTTCAAAGTAAAAGCACACGCGATCCTTGTGCGCCGGCAGGTGGCGGTCCAACGCGTTGTAGCAGACGTTCGTCACGGCGCCCTCGAACCACTTCACAAAGATGGGGCCCTTGGATTTGTCGAAGTTGTACGACTTGACGTGCTGGTCATCCGGCCAGGTCGTCTTCCAGTAGAAGTCGCGCCGTGCAATTTCGGCCCAGAAGGCGTCATTGTGCTCGATGGAGTACTCGTAGATGCGCATGCGACAGCCGAGGTGGGGGCCGACGTGCGACTTTTTCCCGTTCGCCTCTGTCGGCTCCACAACGCTCGAGTCCCGCACACTGTGAAACTCGCCTTCGTGCGGGGTGGAAGGGGGCTTCGTCGAGGAGTGCAATGCTTGACTTGTCGAGTCCGACGACAGCGGATGCAGCGAGTGAGGATTGTCGCTCATGACTGAAGCGGAGGTGCCGAGGCCACCAATGCTACAGCTGGTCGAAGTTAGAATGGA
>NC_018250.1:176078-199682 GCF_000227135.1 Leishmania donovani | reverse complement strand
AGACGTTCGTCACGGCGCCCTCGAACCACTTCACAAAGATGGGGCCCTTGGATTTGTCGAAGTTGTACGACTTGACGTGCTGGTCATCCGGCCAGGTCGTCTTCCAGTAGAAGTCGCGCCGTGCAATTTCGGCCCAGAAGGCGTCATTGTGCTCGATGGAGTACTCGTAGATGCGCATGCGAGAGCCGAGGTGGGGGCCGACGTGCGACTTTTTCCCGTTCGCCTCTGTCGGCTCCACAACGCTCGAGTCCCGCACACTGTGAAACTCGCCTTCGTGCGGGGTGGAAGGGGGCTTCGTCGAGGAGTGCAATGCTTGACTTGTCGAGTCCGACGACAGCGGATGCAGCGAGTGAGGATTGTCGCTCATGACTGAAGCGGAGGTGCCGAGGCCACCAATGCTACAGCTGGTCGAAGTTAGAATGGAGCTCTGCGAAGGAGCGGGTGCTCACGGAAGACAGTGGCCACACGAAAGCACGTGGACACGCACGAACGCCGTATGTATAGGCACTGGGCGTCTGGTTAGTACTGCGCGGACGTGTGCGGAACCGGACACACACACACACGCACACACAGCCACGGTAATCCAAGGGAAAATAAAGAGAAAAGCGGAGCAAAGACGTGGCAGAGTAAAGGGGAGAGAAGCAAGCGGGAGAAAAGCAACGCGCTGAAGCGTGTAGTTTTAAGCACACACACACACGTACACACACACACACACACAAGTAGATACGCACATACACAGACCCTCCTCCAACAAAACACACACACACACACACACACACGCACAGAGACGTGCGCTGGAACGAGAAACAAACAAAAAAAAAAGGGCAGAGGGGATGAGGAGGTGAAGAAAACGTGAAACGACAAGAGTACGGGGAAAGAGAATGGAAGGAGCCGAGGGGTACGTGCGGCAGGTGAAGAGTGGCGAAGAGACGGAGACTGATATACCCTTTGAGTGTGCGAGAGAGAGATCGAAAGACAACGACAACGCACGATATCACTCGTAATACGGAACTTTATATTCCAGAAAAAGGCCCGACGAAAGACAGAGAAGAAAAAGAAAACACTGACGGACTTCAGTCACGTGATTCACACACTATGAGTCGCGCCTTTTCCCGGTATATTTGTTCGTCGTGGTGCTTTACCCCCTCCCCTCCGCACGAGAGTCCGTTCACGCTTGCGGTGTCTCTGTACCTCACGATACAGTGAAGTCCGATGGTGGTGGCGGTGGTGGGGAAAAGCGAAGAGGAGATGAGAGAGAGGGAGAGGAAGGTCACTTGCGTGGGCAACGGGAAAATAAAAGGTAACGAGGAAGAAGCAAGGGGAACTGTGGAGACGAGAGATGAAAAGTTGTTCGAGTGTATGTGATCGTTTGCGTAGGGGTAAGCGTGAAGAGAAGAAACAAGCAAAGCACGTGGAAGACGAGCACACGAGGGGAGAAAAGAGGAGCGGCCACAATGTCGAAGAGAAGGGAGATGGTGGGGACACGGAGAGTGAGCGATGGGGTGGCAGGGGAAAGCGAAGAATAAGCAGAGGAGAGGGAGTTTTGCGCTGGTTGTTCGTTTTATGTTTTTCGTTTTTTTCGGTCCTCTTTTTTTTCGAGAGGTAACTGCGCAAAGATGATAAACAAGGATGACAGAGAGGGAGGCGGGAGAGGAGGGGGGGGCGAGTTCGTGCGTGCATGCTCGAGTGCGAATTTGCCTGCATCTGTGCATGTGCCCGATCGCTTCTCGTCAAGGAAGAGGCGCACGCCACGCAAGCAGCCGTAGCGCTGCATGCTGCGCCTACACACGAAGTACGTAGACTTCATGATCTGTGCCCGTGACGTGTGGAGCCGTTCTGCTTGCCAGTGTATGTGCGTGTGGGACATGCAACGGGTGCTCACACGCGGAAACAGATCTTCGATTGCTCCTTCGTTTTTTTTTTTTCATGTCGTGTTCACCCACGGATCATGTTGTTTTCAACACTGCATGCGAAGAGACAGATGATGAGGCGAGGCGGTCCTTCAGCAGGGCTACAACTACATGCACACACGCGCTGCCATTGCGCGGGCTCTCTTGTAGCAGTCCTTCTTCCATCCTCTTTCCCTCTCTGCTGTAGAGCCTCATCCCCGCCGCTGGCGCCGTTCCGGGCGCCCGAAACCCGGCCAGTCGTCCAGGCCGAAACGACCCCCACCGCTGCTGTCTCCACTAGCTGTGCCCATGATCGCTCTCGAGGAGCAGCTTCGGGTGGCGGACGAGGCCGGACGCGGCGTTGCAAGCTTGTCCAGCGCCACCAAGAAAGCCTCATCACTGTGCATGCGGCTCGCCGGCGGCTTACACGCGTGCACAGTAAGGAAGAGTCGGGACAGGCGGCACCACAGCTCCTCGTAGGCGGCGCGGCTCCCGAGGACTTTGCATACAAAGTGCCCGCCAATGCGTAGCAGCGGTGCACACACGTTGATGGCTTGCAGGTTCAGCTGCGCGATGCGCTGCCGATCTTGGGAGCCGCCCATTCGGTTAGGGCACATGTCCGACGTGACGACATCCACTTTGGTAAAGCAAGAGGAGGACGGCGACGCCACCGCCGTCGTTGCATCTCCTCTGCCGAGAGTAGCGCTGTGATGGGCAAGGCACTTCACAAGCTTCTCTTGGGTGGTAACGTCTGTAAAGTCTCCCTGCACAATCACGGCATTCGGGATCTGCGCCTTGATGGGCAGAAGATCGATACCAAGGAGGAAGCAGCGGTCGCCGGCCCTCTCACGTATCACCTGACACCACCCGCCCGGACTGCAGCCGAGGTCTATCGCGATGCGTGTGTGCTGGCGGTCGAAGAGGTGAAAGCGGTCGTCTATGTGTGTCAGTTTGTACGCGCTGCGCGCGACGTAGCCGTCCTGGCGCGCCTTGGCTACAAACGGATCCTGTGACTGCCGCTGCATCCACTGTCGGCTGGCGCCCTGCCGGCAGACGAGTGTGGCACGCATCTCCCGCGCATGCAGCTGCATTTCGCGGCGGCAAAATCATGATATAGGGAAGAAAAGAATGAGAATTGACTGAAGGTGGTG
The DNA here is from genome assembly GCF_000227135.1 of Leishmania donovani. Taxonomy (NCBI): domain Eukaryota; phylum Euglenozoa; class Kinetoplastea; order Trypanosomatida; family Trypanosomatidae; genus Leishmania; species Leishmania donovani. The sequence goes on along the minus strand of NC_018250.1, from coordinate 196,642 downwards.
GAGGGGAGGAGACACCACGTGGTGCTGTGGCACCCCTTCCGCACGCGTGAGGCCCACTCCCTCTCTGTATCGTCTCATCACATCATGGCCGCTGCAAGTAAGCACGCCAGGACACACATAGGCACACATATACACGTGCACGTCGGCGTGACATACGCGTCTCACTCACTCTCTATCGCCCTCTGTGTCGTCATGGATGAAGACCTCTTCGACGTGCGGCTCCGTTTCGTCCTTGCTTTCTGCGTTCCAGTCCTGAGGATGCTGGCCACCTCACGGTGAAAGCAAGGGCCTGGCATTGACCTTTGTGAGGAAGCCGAACAACCTGCAACCTGCCCTCGGGTACGGTTGTGGATACTTCTGGTGACGGCGGGAGAGGTCTGGGCCGGCGCAGGTCCGAAGAGACTTGCGGCCATGATGATGTTTGTACCAGTTCACTAAGCATCAAGAACTAAACACACATTGGCACACCCACCTCTGTCAAAGGCGTGCGGACGCAGAGAAGGGCGGAAGCCCCCCCCCCCCCCACTTCCTGCGGCCACAGACCCATGGCAGCGTCCCGCCTGTCGCGGCACATGCGGGCAAGCCGTTCAGAGACGCCTCTCCCCGACAACACGATCTTCATGAAGCAGGCCCCGTGATCCGTAAAGGCGAGCACTGCGCGCAGGCGCCGCCATGCACAGCCAGCATGGTTTATCGCATCCGAGCAAGGCATCGAGATACCAGCAGAGCGCGAGTGATAAAGAAGCAAAGAGACGCACACCAATCAGCCGCAGAGTGCATGCTTGCGCGGCATGCAGCATCGCCTGCATACGACCGGGTGGGCTGAGGAGGCACAGATACCGAAAGCATGGCGAGCGCACTCCCAATTATACCACAGGTTCCTCCAGATGCCACTGTGGAGAGTCTCCACTCCACGCTATGTGGTGCCGCGGCTTGAAGTGACTGAGGGAGAGGCATGGCACACAGGCGGCAGAGTGCAGCATCTCAGTGGGCCCTGACCGGAGACTGGCCAGTTTCCGCCCCGGGCTCATCCGGCGCGTGCCTGAATCACCCTCTACTTTCCGTCCGACAGACGCCGCCGCTTTCGCCCTCGAGCAGGACCGTGGACGCGGCCCGCCCGAATCAAGGAGTGCAGTCTCTACTCAAGACCGTCTGGCGCCAATCGCGCAGCACGCATGCGTATGAGGGACGAAGAAGAGGGAGAAGAGCCCGCCAGACGCGTGGCCCCGGCTCGACGGCAGGACGGTTCGTCCTAGAGGACGAGGATGTAGCTGTGATGCGGCAAAGGCGATGAGCTGTAGTTGTGTTCTGTGTGCGCATCTGCTGACTTCCTCGTGGCCAAATGGACAAGCTGAAAAAAAAAGCAGAAAACAAGTAACGGCCCTCGAGTTTGCACGTTAACAGAGGAGTAGACGACGGAGAAGGGGGGGGGGGCAAGGCGCATCGACCCTTCGCCTTCACCACCGCAGCACCCTTGGCCCGCCCCACCCCCACACTCAACACGGACGGCGACAGTGTGCCCGCTCCCTTACACATACGGCCGCTCTTACGCCCTCCCTCCCCTCACCCTCTTAGCCACTAGGTGGCTACGGGAGAATTTCCTGCATTCCCCATATGAGCTTGAGTTCGTGAGGGGCGGCACCGTACGTCATGGTGAGCTCCTCCCCCTTCGCAATCGGGCGGAGGGTGCGCAAGCAAATGACCGGCCCTGTCACGGACGCCGTCTCGCGATCGGGTACCATGACGGCGACGTTTTCGTGGTCGCTGTGGTTGCACATGTCAATCACGGGGCACAGGAAAGAGATGGGGTCTCGCACAAGAGAGGCGTTCGCAACGCCGCTGCGGACGCTGCCGTCGCCAACACTCCCTGAGGATGACGGTGGTGGGAGCGCGGCGGGGGCGGCTGTGGCCTCCATGTCGTCCCAAGCGCGGGCCAACGGCGTCGACTGGAGGGCGTACTGCAAGCACGCTCGGTGGTCCACGGGGACCATGCGACTGTAGATCATGCACAGGGCGTAAATGATCACAGGGCGCACCTCGGCCTGGGTCAACTGGAAGTATGAAGCGAGCGAGGCCTGGGCGCTGCGGCATATCTCCGGTGCGTCTAGCCACCCTGCGAGGTGCGCGGCGAATTGCTCAAAGTTTCCCTCATTTCGCGGCATGAAGTTGATGTACTCGATAGCGTCGCCGCCTGGCGTTGCCGACAAGCGTGCTGCGTTGCAGTTCCGCAGCAGCACGAGGTACGCCATGTAGAGAGCGAGGAGAAGTTGGTTGTGCCGGATGAGGGAGCGGTCGGCGATGCGGCTGTTGTACGCACACGTCAGGCTACTCAGAGCTGATTGCACCTCCGGCGCGAGCAAATTCCAGAACGGTTCGCAGCGGAAAGCGGCGCCTGGATGCAGGCATGCTGTGACGGGCATCATGACTACGTTTTCATCCTTGGCGATGTCCCTGTTCGCGATGAGGCCGCGCAGGAGGTAGTTGCCTGGGCGGGAGTGTGTACGTTGCGGAGGGGAGCGATGCACGTAGCCTATACGGCACCACCCGCGGGTCGTCACGCGATGACGCTTGCAGTAGCCAATGAAGGACTTGGCCAGCACCTCCGGCGAGTCGAGCACTCGCAGCATGTGCCGACTCTCGTACGAGGGCATCGGCTGGCCTGGTGTGTGCGTGGTCCTCCGCACCGTCGCACTTGCTCGCTTTAGCGATGAAGTGGGACCAATCGGCAGCTGTGTGCGCCAGTGTGCCTTCACAGGAACTCACGAGCTCTGGCGAGCTTCTCGAAAGGAGCAAGGAACACCAAAAAGTCGCCGACACACGTGCACTCCCTCACAGATCAACGTGCGACGAGTGTCTTCCCTCGTTTCGTGCGTTCACCTCCCCACTGCACTCTCCAGTGGCCGCCACCCCCCTCCCTAAAGCGTCGCACCTCGTTTTCTTCTTATTTCGGTGGCGGCTGCCGTTTCACGCATCGGGTGAAGGGAAGTGGCGGGCGGGCGGGTAGGTGGCGATAATGAAGAAGAATAGCTTAAGCGTCAGTGAGCCGCGCGGGTGCGTCAGAAGCGATGGTGGTGAGGAGGGCGGGAGAGCAGGCGGTCGAGGAATAGGATGACAGGAATAGCCGTCTTCAGGCGTTGCATCGGAAAAACAAACAAAATGAGGCCATGGGTGCCGCACTTAGAACACACACACACACACGCACACACACACACACATGCGCACGCATACGCACGCGTGGACGCCTCTCTGCAGATGCGGTATTCAAGCTTATGTTCCGCCTTTTGGCTTGCGGATTCGTTGCCTCGATCGCGCCCATTCCGACCTTTTGCTTGCGCCTTCTCTGTTTTCTCGCTCAAACACGCACATGCGGGTGCGCTCTTTTACTTTGCCGCCCCAGCCTCGGCGACACGGCGCACCACTCACGGCTGCAGCGAAGCACCGCAAAGAACGGACATCCGCACATGCGCCGACAGAAAAGGAAAGAAGAAAAAAAACACAGTTTGTGAAGACCCACAGTAGGAGCGTGAAGGGGTGACTCGCACCTCCACGGACCACCACACACACACACACACACGTTTGTCAATGTGCGATCCGCCACAGGCGTATCATACATTTTCTCTTTCTACCCTTTCGTGGCCCCGCCCCGACCACGCTGACGGACTCCTGACGCGGATGCTGACGAGCCACCCGTAGCCCGTACATAGAATACAGGAATATATATATATATATATATAGCGTGTCACCACCGAGAAGCGCGCGAAGAGACGTCGGTGAGACACGAAGCAGCGGTGGACGGGGTCGAGTGCCATCAACATGGATGACTTCGTTCTCGTTCTTCCTGCCTCTTCACCATTAGGCACAGCGTACACACGCGCGGCATCACACGCTGGGTGCAGAAGGCGAGGAACGGGGATGAAAGGAAGCCACGGCGAGAGACGAGAGGGGCATGTTTGTCGAGGCTTTTGTGGCTCTTGCGCCCCGCGGTAATGGCCGACGTGGAGGAAGGAAAGGACGCTGGAGGGCGCCTGCGGTGTGTGCGTCGCAGTGGTGGTTGTGGTTGTGGTTGTGGGGGGAGGGGTGAGAAGTGACGTGGACCTACAGCGCACTGCATCCACGTTCGACTCCATCTTTGTGACGTGCGCACCTCTCACACACACGATACGCGCAGCATACCAGACCTTCCATCTCTTGCGCATGCTCGTCCGCTCCCGATATCCCATTCGACCCACAAGGGACACCTGTGCCACAGCTCCCGATAGCACCGTCCCTTGCGCCTTGTTTTTGTGTGCTATATCCATTTTATAGGAAGGGGAAGCGCGACTTGCAGCCGTGGTCCTTGGACGGTAGCGAGGTGGTTTTGATGTAAGCCTCGTTGTACTCCTTCACCTTCTGGTTCTTCAAACTCCTGCTGTAGCCCTCCATGGCGTTCTGGAACAGGAACATCAGCTTATCGTGGGACACATAGAGAAGCTGCAGGTCGCGCTTCTCGCGGTCGGCCGTTGGCATACTCTCGCGTAGCAGCCCTTCGTCGTAGTTCGCCTGCAGTCGCTCCACGCGGGCTTCATTTGTGGTGAAGGCGGGCTTGTTCATGGGCATAATAGTGTAGGTAGGAGGTAGGGGTGATGGTGTGTCCGTGCTTGCACGGCTGCGAACGGAGCAGGACAAGAAGGGATGTCTGTGGAGCTGAGGCGTGGGGGTAGGGTGTATATGGTTTGTCGATATGCCAGGGCGCCGAGTGATGATGCGCTGCGTTCCTTTTCTGAGAGGTTGCGCGTGTGTAGGTGCCAGCTGAAGAAACGGGAAGGTGTGTACACAAAGAGGGGAGAGACTGATGAGCACGGATGAGATACCGCAGGCCGGCCTAGTGACACGGAGCGGATTGCCAGCAAGGCACATGCGCAAGTGCTGCCTCCTCCACCGAGGCCTACCGACGTACGCGCAGGCTAGAGAGGGAGGGGAGGCAGTGCTCACTTCCACCCAAGCGAGAGCCCTTTTTTTCTCACCCACAGACGGAGGACAGCGCCACTGAACAGAAAAGGATACGATTTGCTACTGAAGCGCGCACCTCGCGGGGCTTGCGGGTTGTGGGCCGAAAGTAGCGGAAAAGTACATTCCCCACGAATGCACCCACACGCAGCCGCGCTCTCCAACTCACAGAGACGCAGACGCCGCGGTGGTTTGTGGTAATGCGCATACGCGAAGACATACCCACCCATTTCTGTGAGCGTGCGCGCAACCCATGCGAGGGCGTGTGCTACATCTCTCCAACTCTCTGTTCCCCTATTCAGCGTAGTAGTCGTCGCCATCACTCTCCGGCTCCTGTGGCGACAACGGCAGCGCAGCACCAGCGCCGCGGCGGGCGGACACGGAGAACGCAAAGGCACCCATTACCACTAGGGCCAAGATGAGCTCTGTCCATGCTTCTCGAACCTGCGTGGCAGAGAGACCGTCCGTGAAGCTGTCAGCCCAGTAAGCCAGAAAAGCTGTGTAAGCGGCCGAGAGAGGTGGCAGCGCCGGCACGAGGGCTGCCAGATAGACGCTCAGCAGTTGCCCGCAGACTACCGCCGGCATGTAAACCTGGCTCGACAGCTTAAAGTAGAAGACGCACATGAGACTCGTGTCCATCAGGTCATTCGGAAGAGCGGTGAGCAGCACGAGGAGGAAGAAGCCCGCCGCTGTGGCGAAGAAGCTGTTGACACGGTTTTTGCGCTGGTTGCGATAAGGCTCACGGTAGACCAGCTTGAGTAGCGCGAGCTCCGCGACGATAGCGCCAGCGGCGTAGACGAACTTCGCCGTCGTGTGCTGCAGCACCTCGTCGCCCTTCGCGCCGCTGACTGCCGGTGGCGGCGTGCGCACACCACGGCCGACCATAACGAGCGACGCTGCGCCATGAGCGAAAATCGGCACCAGCTCGAGCACTGGAGGTGGGACGCAGGGAAGCACTTTGGCCGCGATAGGGGCTAGCGCGTGCTCAGCGGTGTGACGTGCCCGGGCCGCGAGGGCGGAGAAGGGCCGCGCGGCAGCAGGGATGCTGATGCTACTGCTTGCGTCGCTGGAGGCGGCGACGAGGCCAGAAAGACAGCACGACAGCACCGCTCCTGCTGCCACAATGACAAGCATGAGCTGTGCCTTCATTTGCTGTTCCTTCTTTCGTTATGAGGGTGCTGCACGTGCGTACGGGAGCAAAGGTCTGTGCTCGCGTGTGTGTCTGCCAGCGAAAAAGAAACACTTCCTGCCGTTGCACGAGTGCACCGATGTGGAAGAGGAGCGGGAGGTGGGGGACAGGTGAAAAGAAGGCAAGCAGAGCCGCCACAGGGCGAGGGAAGAGCAGCAAGCGGCGAAGGGCAGTGGTGATGGATCCAAAGCATTGAGAAGCATTCACGAAAGATTCGTGTGTGTTGTGTGTTTCTTTTTTTTTTTGCTCACCTAACTGTCTCTATCCGTCCATCGGTTAACCCATGCAAAACTGCTGTCGAGCTCTCCAGCACCGTCCATGCTTGCACCGCGTTCACCGAGCACCCGGCAGGGAGAGCTGGCACACCGAAGGCGGGGGGAGCGCGTCGTCCCGTAAATCTCGTGCGCCCGCTTCACGCCTCCTAGACAGCGCACCCCTCCTAACTGTGCGGTGCCTCCGTATCCACCGCCTTTTTTACCGGCACCACCGTGTATTTGTGTGGACTGTGGGCTGTGCTGTCTCCGGTGCCGGCTGCCTTCTCGTGCTTGTACATGCGTGTGTGCGCGTTAGTAAGCATCGCCCCTCCTTCTGCTCCCAATCTAACAACGGGGTTTTGGAGAGTGGCGTGGAGTAAGGGGGAGGGAGGGAGGGAGGCAGAGAGGAATAAAGGGAAATGAGGGGAGGCAGGGGGGTGAGAGGGAGGGAGAGAGGCCGTTCGCTCACCCCTTCCCCACCTCCTCGCCCCTCACGTAAGTCATAACGGACACATAACGATGAAGACGAGAAAAAGACAAAAAAAAAATAAAACACCGACGAGCTGAGTCTGCACGGCTGCGGAGGCCAGCTGACAAGGCAACAGGAGAACAACAGCAACCATATAAAAGCACGCACAGGGCGAGAGGGGTCTCCGGATGTGGGACGCGCCCCCCTCACCCGCCCGTCCACTGATCCATACCCGGGCATCGGCTCCCCACCCTTCTCTTTATCCTCTTTGATGAGCTTCACCAGCTACGCCTGCAGTGACTCCAAGGGGTCGACCGGGTTCGCTGGCAGGTGCGAGTAGTACACCACCGTTGTGTATTTGTTGCAGTAGCGCGTTGTTACGCCCATGACGGCGTGGTCCTCGCGGCGCTGGAAGTACACGTGGTTGATCGTGACGCTAAGCGGCAGAGGCAGGTGCTCCGGCGGCACGCGGGAGCTGTGCTCTGCGCCAGCGTCCATAACCGCCATGCGACCGTCGCGGGAGCAGCGCACGAGCGTGGGTGGGGTATTCAGAGGGGTGTACCGCAGGTGCAGTGGCACAATCGGTGGGTACTTGCGAGACTCCTCGAACATGATCGGTTCCTGACCCCAACCCTCCCCATTGTCCATGATGTCGTCGTCTTCCTTTGTCGTCAGCAGCACGTCGTTCAGGAAGATAGTGTTCGCCGGCTTGCCGTCACGCGCCGGAACTGGCTTCGGCAGCGGCTGCGTCACCGCCAAAACGACGGGCTTCTGCGGTGTCTGCAGGGGGACAGGCGCGTCTGACGAGGCCGTCCCCGGTGCCAGCGGCTGCGTGCTATCCACTACCTCCATCCCATTGACAAGGAAGCGATAGTTGTGGTTGCCGGGCGGGAGCTCAAGCAGCGCGTAGAAGGAGTCCGCGCTCGGTGTCATGGGCAGCGGCTGCCAGTTCATTGCCTCCACAGCAACGTACACAGGCTTCCTCGACTCGATTAGCGTACCCACATCCTGGTCCTGGTAGCGCAGCACAATAGGAAAGGTGGCGGCAGGCACGTTGCCGGTCATGCTGCCAGTGGCGCCGACGGATCCCGAGTGCAGGCGCGGCAGCGAGCTTCGGCTCGTGCTGTGCGCGCTGCTCGGGTCGGAGTGGCGCGTGGCTCCGGACGTTGCGCCTGCCTGCTGTAGCACACTGTCGCTCACCGCCGTCGGCCGGACGCAGGTGGGCCGGTTGGCGCCGCTGACGCTCCTGCTGGGCAGACCTACGCGGCGCCGCTTTGAGTCTTTCGTGTTCGGCTGGCCCATTGTTCTGTGAAGCGGGTATTGCTGATGAGTTGCTACGGTGGATGAAGTCTCCGGATCGGGCTGTCACGTGCGCACACCCACACACAGAAAGCGCAAGGAATACGGTATTCAGGTCCCTGGCAATGGCGACGGAACAAGGGCGCGAACCCAAAAACCTCTACGAGTGCACGCGCAGGATACGCACCCGAAAACAAAAGGAGGTGAGGAAGATGAACGCGAAAGGAAAAAAAAAGCAAACCGACAGCAACGGAAGAAGGGAGCAACGTGTTAACAAAGGGCATGCAGTCACGCGCTACTGTGAACGCGATCGAGTGACGTCGGGGTGGCAGCCAAGAGACGAGAGCAGAGGAACCGAAGTACGGGCAGGGTGGGGAAAAAATGGAAAACAGTCGTTGCGTGAGCGGGCAGCAGAGAGCAAAGCGAGTCGAAGGAGAGGAACGAAAGGAAGAAGCGCAAAAAAAAATCGGCAGGAGAAGGGCTGGCGATGTGAGAGCAACGCGCGCAAGACGTCCACCTGCGTTCCCGTCTCTGTACTGCTGCTGCTGCTGTTGATTTTACAAGAACACACGTGTAGGTGTATGTGCGTGCTTGAAGGTGTATGCCTAATTACCTATGGGCCAAGGTGCTGTCGTCCCCTAACGAACCAACTTCAGTGTGGCTGACGAAGATATACGTACGAGGGGTGAGGGTGTGTGCATCGCGGGTGTGGTGGTAGTGGAGCAAGAGGATTGAGAGAAAAAAGATGTGACGGCTACACAAGGCGAGGGAATAGTGGCAGTATGCAGACATGCCACACACACACGCACGTGTAGGGCAGCAGCGATGGGACGCCTCGTCGCCCTCTCGACAACCGTGTACGCCCTGTGGAAGTGCGCACGGCAACAGTGGAGAGACGGTTCTGTTATTTTACATTTTGTTTTCTTCTTTCCTTTGGCCCTTGACCCAGTTCTCGCAAAAAAAAAGTGAGAAACGAAGGCACGTACGTACACAGTCACCCCCCCCCCCCATTGGCACTAGGAAAGGACGTTACTGAGCAGGTCGGTATAGGTATCCACCGCACGTCCTGTCTGTCGCTGCAAAAGCAACCATATCGTTGCTCCCATCTTGTTAGTGCCAAAAAAAGGGGTGCCACGAACGCCCCCCCCCCTGCACCCATCCACCCTCATTTCCAAGGGCGGGAAGACGGAGGGAATGAGAGGTGGTTTTGCAGGCAGGCGGCGCCGGGTACAACCCCCCCTCCTCCTACCACTTCACCCTTCCTCCGAAAAAAAAAAAAGAAGACCACAGTAATAGCACTAAAGAACATCGCGTTCCAACTAAGATTCATCCGTGCCTCCAACACCGATACACCGCATGCACACCAACGCCGTGCGACAGGAATGCGTGAAGAGAGGAGGAGATGATGCTGAAGAGAAGCGGAACAACAAAAAAAAAAAGGAGTGCGTGCCACGAGCAACGCTTCCAGGGGCAGCAACCAGAAGGGGACGAGAGGAGGTGGCGCACACCATCGCCGGGGCAAGGCGAAACACAAACAAAAAACAACGCAGCAGTCTTCTCAGTCGCACACCATCTTTGGTGCTGTCATGCCGCGAGCTCGGAAGGTGCCTCTTCCCTCTCTTCCACTGCTTCTCGTTCTTCTTCCTTGTTCTCAGACTCACTCTGATTCTCACAAGCCTCGGCAGCGCACTCGTCGCAAGCAGCGACATCATCAGCGGAGGTGGCAGCGGCAGGGGCAAGTTTCGAAGGAGCCGATTCGGAAAGGGGCGGTGGTGCGCTACCCGCCGCAATCTGTGACAGCAACTTCATCCGCTCCTCCGCGGTAAAGGGCTTGGCTGCGACTTCTTCACGTGCTCCACCAGCGGCGGTTGCATTATCCACGGAAGGTGCCACGGCTGCATCGTACTCAGCGGACTTTCCTGCTGTCGCGGCGGTGCGAGCGGCTAGCAGGCGAATGCTCTCATCCTGCGCTTTGCGCAGTCGCCGCATGATCATCGCCTCGGGCGGCGGCTGGCTCTCCGCTAGCAACTGCACCCTCTCCGAGGCGTTCGTCGGCATCCCGACCCCGTACGCGCGACCGGCGCGCAGACAGAGAAGCTGCTGATAAAGGTATGCGGGCGTGGAAGAGGGCGCTGGCGCAGGGTCATCACCGGCGGCGGCGGCGGCGCGGCAACCGAGCTGCTCGTTGATCTGCTCTTCGTACCTCTTGATAAGCTGTCGCTTCAGCTGCTCTAGCTCGACGGAGGACGCCGTCATCTTCGTGAACCCGTGTCTTCGATGAAGGAGTAGAGCGGAATGTACAGGGCGCAGTAGGGTTGTCGGCAGCGTCCTTCAGTGCCAGAGATGACAATGACTTGCGTGCGTAGATGCTGCGCAGAATCAGGGCCTTTGTGGGTGTAAAGCAACCGGCGGTGCTATTTGAAAGGAGGAGAATCAAGATGGAGGGCACCGAGAAGGTCGAGGGGGGGGTCGGAAGGATGTGGAATAAGCGACGTTTCTCTAGTCGGCATCGACGTGGTCACGGATAGGTGCCCTCGTGCGCAAGCGTGTCCGAGGGGTCCAGACAACGGTGCCGCTACAGGACTTTGCAGTGCTGGGAGACAGAGAGAAGTTACGAAAGGGAGATAAGGATTTATGGCGACTGTCTTTCCAAGCGAAACACATGCCCACGAACATATATACAACCCAAGCACACGAGGGAGATCACATCGGTGAAGAACTAGCGATCCAGGAAAGCGAACCGAGTGGGAGGAAAGATCAAGGCATTGGCACACATTGCATCGTCTCCGCGCCACCAGCTACCCCACCCTCCCTCCCGCTCTCTTCGCTCTAAACGTGTCCAGGTGGTCACCCTCGGACCCACTCACACTTCTCAGACGCACTGCTGCCGCTACTGCTGCTGCTGCGCGAGGGCGGGAACAGCGAGACATGGTGATGGTGGCGATGCTGCGGCTGCGCCGAGACAGCGCGGACGGCAGCAGCGTCCACACCGAGCCGCTCCGCGAGTGGCAGAAGGGTGGCGGCCATCACATCGACAGTGTGCTGGAGCATTGGTAGCGGCGCGACACTCTCCTCATGTTGTTCGAGTATCTCCAGCGTATCCACCGTGTTCGACTGCAGCTGCCGCAGCGCGTGCTGAAATTGGTGGAGTTGGTGAAGAAGGAATAAGAGAACGTCCTCAAGGCTGTGGATGGGCGGCTGTGTGGAGCAAGAAACACCCTTCGTGGCCGCCACCGCCGCCTCCGTCGCTGCGGCATCACCATTCTCTGCCTCGTTCGCTTCGTTGCCCTCTGCATTTCCGGTGAACTGCGCGGCGGCTGCCGCAAAGCGGCCAACGACATGTTGGAGTTGATCGCGAAACGCCCCCAGCATCTCTGCCGTCACAGACACCGAGCTGTGCGCCTGCTCCTCCAGTTGGGCAAGCCGTTCATCGATGTCCTCCATGTACAGGCGCAGCTCCGCCACAGCATCGGGTACCACGAGCGCTTCGTCCGTTTTCGCTGCGGCGGTTTCGTTGGCTTTGGCGGATGACGCGACGACTTGCAGGTCTGTCGCGTGCTCCCTCACCTGCTCTGCGGCAGCCATGCGCTGCGCCAGAGAGTCGACGTCCGCTCGTGTGGCCGCCACGTTGTCGCGCAAACCTGCCAGCTGCTCCTCAACAGCTTTGTGCACCTTCTGCTGCTGGCCCAACGTCCTGTGCAGATCTTGCACCTTCTGCGCCGCATCCGCCTCGTGGGTTGCGCTGACCTCCTCCACTCGCGCCTGCAGATGCTTGTGACGATCCTCGACGGCGCGCAGCCGCAGCTGGATCGGGCCCATCTGCGCCGACTGGTTCGACTCGACCACATCGACGACATCCTGCACGTACTTCTGCAGCGTCGGCAGCTGCTGCCGCTGCACCGATTGGAGGGCGCTGCACTGTTCGGCAAGCTTGGCGAGCTCAAGCGGGACGCTGTCTGTTACCCGCTTGAGCTCAGCCAGCTCCGTGGTGATGGTGGTGAGCTGCTCCGTCGTGACGTGACGCAGGCCTTTTTCGAGGTCCTCCTGACGCTCACGCTGTTCCTCAAGCGCTACCTGTAGGCTCCGAACGACATTCGGCATCTCCTCTCGTGCAGCCGCCGCCTCTGCAGCTGCGGCAGACTCCATCTCTGAGCTTGAAGAGGGAACGGCGGCAGACGTTTGATCTGCAAGGCGCATCTCGCTGAGCCCGGTGAGCCTCTGCTGCGTGTCTTGCACCGATGCCTGCAACACCTCCAGCGTTTTTGCCTGTACCACGAGGTGAGCACGCACATCAGCCAAAGCAGCTGTGTTCTCGGGCGCCAGCTCCAGGTGGTCTCGCAGGCGACGCGCGAGGTGCTGAAGACACGAATCGTTGGCTGCAAGGTGCGTGACAAGTTGCAGCGGGGAAAGGAGCTCTTCCACTTGACGCGCCGTGCGTGCCGACTGAGTGTCGATGGACGCTGCCGTTTCTGAGCACTTCCTCGACACCGCACCCAGCTGCAGTTCCATGTCGCGCTTTAGCGCATCGTGCCGCTTTCTCCCGTCGTCGGCCTCGGCGTGCACGCGGTTCTGCAGCCCTTCCAGACGCTTTGCGACCGAGGCTGTCGCGTCAGCGACGGTGAAGGGCACCTTAGCGCACGCCTCCTCGACTGCCTCGAGGCGGTTATCGAGAACCTGAAGGCGGCTGGCTAGCAGTTGCAGGCTGTGCTGACCTTCCTCCGGCCCTGACGTGCTGGCCATGGTGGTCGGCGCCGCTGTCGCCAGCGCAGGAGTGCTCTCCCCCTCTGCAGGCGGCTCGCGCACAGGCGTCAGCGCCACCACGCTCGACGCCCCATACTGTTGCTGCTGTTGAACTTGGCGGACACGGTCCATGAGTTGCTGATGCTGCTCCTCCGCGGCACGCCGCTGAAGGGTCTGTTGTGTCCTGAGTTCCTCATAGAGCTCTTTGTGGTGAGCGAGGCGCTGTTCGAGCACCTCCCGGGTGTGCCGGGCGCGTTCTTCGTGGTACTGCCTCGCTTCTGCCAGCTGCTGCGTCCAGCTGCTGTTCAGCCGTATCCGGTCTTCCTCCGCCGCCTGCAGCTTGCGCTGCGCTTCCTCGATGTCCTGCTGCACCCGGGTCACCGGAAGTACGCACGTCTGCTGAATGAGTCCCTGCAGCGCCTCGCACCTGGCCCGAACGCCTTCCACCGCGCGTGGCAGGGTTGCCTCAACCGCAGCAAGTGCCGCCTCCGTCCGCCTTAGACGCTCATCCGAGGACTCCCCTGCCACACGAGCTCGCTGCAGCGCCTCCTGCTGTTCCGCCAGTGTCTGCTGCAGCTGGCGGAGCTGTGCGTCGGTCTGCTGCTGACGTTCTCGGTGCATCTGCTGCGTGCGCTCCTCCAGTAGCCTCACCTTGGCATCCCAGACATCCGCCAGCTCCGCCCTGGCTTGCCTCACTGCCTCTGCGGCGCAGGACTGGACGCTGCTCATGTCTGTCCGCAACCGCTGTATGTCACGTGCGCAGCTTTGCCATTGCTGATCCTGCAGCGTTTCCGCGGAGTACGCCTTCATGCTGGCTTCGACTGCCGCCAAGCGCATCGCAGCTTGCTGTCGCCACGCATCGGCGCCACCAAGGTTCTCTTGCGCCATGGCCTGTGTCTTGCGCACCTCATCGTGGAGGGGCTGCAGCTGCGCCCGCAGCAGAGCGGTCACCTGATCACGCGACATCCACTCGCTGCTGCCATCTCTCTGCTGCTCCTCTACATGCTCGCGCACCGCTAGCAATTCACCAGCATCAGCCTTTCCTTGCACCACGCTGGAGAGCACTTTGTGCTGCTGTGCCAGCCGGTCCACTTGCGCCTCGACGTCGGCACGGTACTCCTGTAGCTGCCTTTGCACGCCGCGCAGCTGCTCAGCAATGCGGCGGTCCACCGTGGCAATACGCTCCTGCTCCTGCTGGCTTGACACCAACGCAGCGGCGGCGGCGCTGCCCGACGCATCGCTGCTATGCGTGCGTTGCCACTCCGACAACTGTGCCTGCAGCTTGTGCATGTGGGAGTATAGTCGTTGCTCTGCTTCGCGGCACTGCTGCTGTGCGTGCTGGGCCACGGTTTCGCTCGCCGATGCGATGTGCAGCGCCTTCTGGAGATCCGCTTGGGTGCTTGACTGCAGGGCAGAGAGCCGCAGCTTCAGCAAGTTTTCCGCGCTATCGCGGGCTGCTTCCCGTGCCAACGCGCGCACCTGCGACACCTCGGAGCCTACCTCCGCCTTTACCAGCTCGTGCAGCACGCTTGCCACGCGTGTCTGCCGGTCCTCTGCCTGCTGCTGCTGCCGCGCGAGCCCTGCCTCGAGTGCTTCCACGCGGGCCGCGAGCGACGCCGCGGCACCGGCAGGCATCGTTGCGTCGTGCGCAGGGCCAAATCCATTGTTGACGGTCGAAGAAGACAACATGCCTGCATGCGTTGGCCGGGCGAATGCACCAGACAGGGATATCGAGGTCGCGCCATCCGCGGTCGTGGCTGCACTGTTTTCTACGCTCTTGTGCTGACTGTCACACTTGCCCCCATACCCGAGTCGCCCCTCCAGCGCGCGCACAGACTTTTTCAGCGCCTCGTTCTCCGTCTGGAGCTGCGTGATGAGACTGCGCATTTCAGAGAGCTCGGCAGTGGTGCGGTGAGCCAGCTCACGGACGCTGTCGGCCCGCTTCGCCTTCTCGAGCTCCAGTTCCAACAGCGCGCCTCGCACCTGTGCATTTACGAGCTGTAGCGGTGACGACGACGGGCCAGGTGGCCGCGGATCCGCACAACCGCCTGCCGACGACAGTAAGCGTGACCGCCGCGCGGGGGCCGATGGATCCAGTGAGGTCGGCGCTGGCGGAGACGGGCCTGCCATGCGCGCGGCACGGTAGCGGAGGTGCTGTGGCAAGGGTGGTGGTAGACTCAAATCATGATCGAACACATCTAGAGCGGGCGGGCCGTCGTGGCGGTTCGGTGTCGCACCAAGGTAGTCGTCGACGCGGCGCTTCGCGCGATCGTAGTTGTCGCGACGATGCGACAGCTGCTCAAGCGTCGCCTCCGTGGAGCGCAGCGTCCGGTCGATAGAGGATTGCCATGTGGCGTCCATGGAGTGGAGGGGGGACGGAGAGGGGGTGGCGGAGAGATGACTGAAAAAAGAAGCCTGACTTCTCGGACAACGACGATGTCTCTATCTCTCTCTGTGAAGGTGAAGCGAAGAAGGAAAAATAGAAGGTGAGCCGTAGAGGCGCGCGCTGCGGATGGGGTGTGCGCGCCGGTCTTGACACGCACACAGATAGACGGAGAGATATGGGTGCACTCTTTATCTGCTGGTGTGATGGAGAGAAAGCAATGAAGAGAGCTGGAGGTGGAAGCAGGTCAGATGTGTCTATGCGCGTGTGTCTGCACATGTGGAAGGGTTGGTGAGTCTATGCGTGAAAAGCGCTACCGCTGCGGATGCTGCTTCACCGCTTGTGTGTATATATATGTGGGTGTTTCAACACGGCTGCCGATGGGGGATGGGGTGCGCTGCCAGCGACTGCGTGCATGTGTGCGCACGTGGGGCAGAGGGTTGTGTGGGCGAAGTTGGGCGGGGGCGTGCCAAAAAGAGCGTAGGAGCGACTTTGTAACTTCGATATATGCGTGTGCGGCACGGTGACACACACACACACACACACGCACATGAAGAGAGACCACGCAAAGCCGCGCAGTACGGCAAAGGCAGCGAAAGGGTCATGTGCTCGGCGCATGGAAGATCCGGAAGCAACGTGATACGCTTCTCCGCCCATGCTTAGGCAGCGCCAGGTCATGTAATGCCGTCTGACCAACGCGCGTGCGCCTCTGTAGCGAGACAGCGAGGGCGGTAGTTTCTCTGTCTGCGTGTCTGTGCTTGCTCTTCATTATGAGCGGCTGTTGGGGTAGCAGAGAGGTGTATCATGTCGCACACGCACGTACACACACACACACACAACACCGTTTCCGTGACGCGTTAAGGCCAGTGTGTGGAAGTGCGTGAACATCACCCGTGTATGTCTCTTGTGAGGGTGGGCAGCCCTTGTCAGAGCATGAAGATGTCTGCCTCGCTGTCGGCAGCGTCAGCGGTGCCTTGTGAGTGTGCAGCACCGCCGCCACCGCCATTGCCCTCCTTCGGCTCTGCGGATGGTCTCGAAGGGAGCCTTTGCGCGACTTCTGCCGGCCGGGCGACATCTCGACAGACTACCGCGTCCTGCACGACTGCAGGCGTAGAGGTGGTGCTCTCTCCTAGCAAACGAACCACGTGCACTGACATGTTCCGCTGCGAGGTTGCGGCGCTGGCAGTCGGCACTGCTGCTGCAGATTTGGTCACTGTTGCAGCTTTGAAACTGTCGTGGCCTTCCGAGCGGGAGCGCTTGCGTGGATCTGCTGCGCTCGCGATGACCGCCTCCGTCGTGGAGTGCTTGCCAAGTCCGTGCTTCAGGACTTCGCGCACATACTGCAACTCTTCCTGCAGCCGCCCAACGTGGTGAGTCATCAGCTGCTGGGCTTCTATAAGTTGCTGCCAGCAGAGCAGCTGACGCTCTTGAAGCGCAACGAGGGCCTGACACCACTCAGTCGGTGGCGGAGGGATTGGATGGAGTGACGGCCGTAGTGGCGGAAGGGGGTGAAATGTGGTATCCCCATTGACCGCCGAACGCGGCGTGGGCCCCGCGCCTGCAGGCGCTCGGCGCTGTGCGGAATCAGACTGCAACGGCAGAGACCACGTTGCAGGCTGCGTGAGGGCGCGACGACCCTCGTCGATGTGCTTTGTTCCGCCAAGCGCGCCGCTGGTGCCCGCCGTGGGGCCCAGATGGAGGCGACTACGGCGCAAGGCAGGTGGAGGGACATACGGGCAACGCGCGTACCGAGCTTTCTGCTGCGCCACAGCCGCCATGGCTGGGTTGATCGATGCGCCAGAGGCGACCGTGTTACGAGCTTTCGGCAGATGCTGCGACTCCGGCTGCAGTTCCTGTGTGGCACCGAGCGCGTGCAGGTACGACGACTGTGTCACCGCTGCCGCTGAGCTCAGCATCCGCGGGTCGGCGGTAAGACTCCATTGACTGCGGTGCTTTTTGTCAGGCTCCCACGACATGGCGGCGAGGAAAGTGGCGCAAGCTCGGGGAGCTTGTGCGTGTCGACCCAAGGCGAGCGCGTGCGGCACACCATGGTCGCTTTGCCTCCACACACAAGAGGGGAGGGGGCGGAAAGGGCACCTCGAGCGACGGCAGTGGCTAAGTGCGCTTGCGTGATTCTGTACGGGGCTGCGTTGGCCACTACACGCGAGTGGGCGCGTGTGTACTGGGGTTTGGTGAAGGGGAGAAGAGATGGCGGATGAAGGGAAAGCCGCCAAGGGGTAAAGGCGGTGACCATGAACGCTGAGCAGCGTGTCTCGCATACTTGTCGATCTTCCGCGTGCATGTTTCCTTGCGCGCATGTCCAGTGCTCTTTGCCATAGACATGGCGTACACACACACACACACGCACACGCATTGTACGCCGCGCGGCGGGCTGGGCTCGGCCTGAACTACTCTTTGCCCCTTCAAAGCGTTGGCCGGTGGACAGGCCGAGACGTGAGGGAGGGGAGGGGGGGCTGAAGCATGCGCATAGACAGCGGAAGAGCAATCCAAAGCAGTGATGCGACCAAGAAGGCGCTTGCAGGGAGTGGGGGCGGAGGGGGGGGGCAGACGCCACGAGACGCACACTATGTGTGCACTGGGAGGAGGGAAGGGAGGGGTGGTGTGTGCGTGTGTGTGTGTGTGTGTGTGGGCGCTTCATTTCGCTTTTAAGCCCCCGCTTCTTGCTGTCGCTTGCATGCCTTCCGTGGCGCCTGGTCACCTGCACACCACACGTCGTGCCCCTCCACCGCGGTTGGAAATGTCAGCCACCCCATGCACTCGCTCTCGTGGTCGCGTATGTAGAATCGACCCTTGTCGCAGTCCAGCCGAAAGACGGCGCTGTACGACTTGCCGTTCCAGTCGTGAAAGTAGCGGTTTTGATCAGCAACGTAGACACAGTTTCGATCCAGGTCAACGGCGGTGATGACACCGATGTGTCCCCACGGGCTGCCCCAGCTCATCGGGTAGACAATCAAGCTGTCCGCCACCGGAGGCACCAGTGAGCCTTGCTTCACGAACTTGGCGGGCACCTTTTCCCAGGCGTCTCTGTTCGTGTACGGTCCAAGGAGCTTCACCTCTGTCGCGGCATTCACTTCCTTGAAGGACGATGGCGAGCCGGCACCGGTCTCTGCCGCAGTCCCGTGCATGGCCGCGCGTGCCCGCTGCGAGGTGGGTGATGGGTCCTTCTTGAGTCGGTATGCGTACGTGCAGCTAGAAAAGCAGTAAGCGCAGCTACGCTCTGGCAGCAACAGTCGGTGCGTCACCCAGAGCCACCGCCTGGCAAACTCGACACACTGCCACTGGTACCCCATAAAGATACCTTCGCGGAAGTTCTTCGTGCTTGTCCATGTGTTCGAGGTGCCATTGCTGTACGCAGGCACGCCGTTTTGGGTGTAGCCACAGACACCATGCAGGGTAACGGCACCAACCCGGCTGCTGCTGCGGGCCGTGACGACGAACGGGCGGAGGCGCTCTGCACCGGCGGCGTTTTCAGGGTTGAAGTCGACTTCTTCACGCGCGGCCGGACGCAGACGGCGCGCCGTGCCCATCCGATCGGGAGGCCTCGTCACGCGGTTTCGAGATAGACGAGCTGAGGACGAATGCGCTTCGTTGGCTTTCGCTTCTGTGGATGATGTGCATCCCATTGAGCGCAAGATACTGGCCTGAGACGTGTGCACGACTCGAGAGAAGAATGTGCTTGTGTGTGGCACCGGCACTAGATGAGCAGCAGGTGAGCATCCGCTCACAGAGGCAGCACAGCGAGAAGGCCGAAGAGAACGTGAGAGCGACGCAGCACTGCTTCCACACAATCGAATGGGAATGGGGGGAGGGGAAATGTGCGGATGCGCGTGCGTGGGTATGTGATGGCACAAGGCAGTGATGGTCAGCAATGCTGGCGGAGAGAAGTCATTCTAGGAGAGGACGGCGCCACGGAAGCACACGTGCAAGGATGCGTTGAAATTGCACGTTTGTAAGTGTGCGTGTGTGTGCCGGTGCGTATTATAGAGAGAGGGAAGTCGGCGAAGGCGGAGATGTGCAGACGGAGAGGGGCGTCGACCCACTTTTCTATGCGGTGCTGCGTGGCCTCCGTCTGCAGGTGAGGTCGACGCAAAGAGGCCAGAACCCTCACCCCCATACACACACACAAACACGACGACGCAGAACTAAAAAAAAAGCATAAAAACGCAACGCGTGGGGACAGCGAACGCTCTCGTGGTAGGCATCGAGAACGCCCACACACATGTGCGCGGCTGTGTCGTATACAAGGGACAGGATGCCATCATTTTCTCTCCGATTCACCCCCTTCCTCCTACCTAAAACTGCCGGGAATGCAACAACGAGAGAGAAGGGGGCTAGCCTGCACATCTGTGGGCACGTGGCCACGCGCGCCTCCGCAGGTGGTCAGAGGGGGGAACGACAGATAGCATGGAGAGAGCTCGAGCGTCCATGCCGATTCGCACCATGATCGTTTTCTGTATTTTCTTTCTTCGTCCTCTATATGTGCATCATGGGAGAGTGAAAAGATTGGCGACACCCACCGAAGTAGTGTGGAGACGTGAAATGGACTGCACGGTGAGGAACACGCACACAGACACACAGAGAGAAAGAGAGCTCCAAGAGCCTGGGCGAAGACGCTAGTGCGGAGCTCAGCACCGGCAAGATAAGACACAGAAAGACAGAGAGATTGCCACGAGCGAAAAGCACAAAACGGAAAGCAGAAAGCGACAGCGGAAGATAATGTGCCGACATCCGATGAAACGCAGGTGCGCAAAGACACCCACGCACACGGTGAGCGCAGAGGAGCGCACCGTCACACAGCTCCGCAAAAGACGGAAGCCTACCGTAGCGAAGCCAGCAAACCTGCCTTTTGAGGTAGACAAGCGCGGCGTAGACTCCGGCAGACAGGCCGTGGGTAGCGACGTGATCACGGTGGTGGTGGTGGTGGTGCGGGGGGGCTATTTCCCCCTGTATGCACTACCCCGCTGTCACACGTGGTCACGCGCGGCGCCATCACCCACGCGCGCGTTCTGCGCACGGACGCCTCTTTTTTGCGGTGACGTGAGATGTGGAGCGTGTAGCACTCGCGGTGCACCTCAACGGCACCGACGGCGTTCGTGAGCCTGTCAAAGCCGCACTGTGGATGCGCAACCACCGCTGCCAAGAGACCCCTGAGCATTTGTTGTGTTGCCCGGGCTTGAAAGAACAAAGTCGTCACGGAATTGCCGACGCCAGCGCTGCAACGGT
>NC_018250.1:127966-175979 GCF_000227135.1 Leishmania donovani | reverse complement strand
GCCCCCCCCTCCCTGTTTCGCTGCGAGCCGTTTGGGCTGCCCGAACCGTTCCTGCCCCCGCCCGAGGGGGCACCCGGCCCCTCTCTCCGCCGTCGGTGCAAACCGTCCAAAGTGCCTCGCCCCCATCGTTTCGAGATTACGCGTTGCCTCGGCTTCGCGCTCCGACCAGCGAGATGGGGAGCGGCTGTCGGCGGAAAGAGCGCGTGAGCCATCGGAGAGAAAACTACGCGCACAGGACGCTGTGCTGCCAAAAGGAGGCGGGACCCTCGAATTGCGTTTCTGCGCGGACGCGCACGAGGAGAAGAGCTCGCTCATGGAGCACCGAAAGGTCGCAGATGGCGCCTCATTACCGTAGCGCTCGACGTGGCCCCTCCTGAAGAAGACGGTGGCCTAAAACAAAGGCGTGCTTGCTTTTCCTCAGCAGGCCCATCTGCTGAATATTCAATACGAGTCGACCTCCACTTCACTCCCCAGTCGCTCCTTGGCCCTGCCGCAGGCCGCCACATTGTGGTGCCGAAGTAGCCCTAGACACACGCGTTACAGCAGTGCGCCGGCTCAGTCACCGGAGCACGTCCCCTGCCTCAAACTCAGCCCACCCACCAGTAAGCCGTCTGAGGGCCGGGGGGTGGGTTGGGATACGCTCGAGTCAGGTCGACACTCTGCCTAATCGTATGAATGGCTGCCTGGCCTCCCCACCGAGAGTCAGTGCACTGGGACCTGACGCCACGCACTGCAGTGTCCCACGTCACCGAGGACCACACAGAGCTAAAAGAATAAAGCGGAGGAGGGGTGAAGTGGGGGAGAGGGCGCGATGACTCGTGCACTGTCGCAATCAAACTTGCGCAGCATACACCACAAAGTTCGTAGGTGTCGGGCTAGGGAAAGGGTGGTGTGGCATGGGGGAAGGTGGGGGCTGAAGATAAAAATATGTGCGTGTGTGTGTGTGTGTTTGTTGACGCGCCGCAGAGAGAGGAGGGTGGAGGCTCGCCAAACAGTGGCGGAGGAGAAGACGAACGAGATTACTAGACGCGCCGACTCAAATCTCATATAAAGCCAAAAGCAGTAAGATACCGTTTTCTCGGACCTGTCAACAACAACGACACAGGGAAACACATCAACATACACGCGCGTAAAAGATCGGAAGGGACCCCGCTGAGTCCGTCAGGAGCATTCGAAATGGAGAAGGTGCCCGGTGGAGCAGGAAGAGAACAAAACAAAGACATTGCTGAGGAGGTGCAACACATCCATAGAAACGAAACGATCCAAAGGCATTTCTCACCCCCAACGCTCCGCACATGCTCATAGGTGTGCGAAAGCACGCAAGCCATCTACGCTGGCGCACCCGCTCTCATCTCCCCTTCCCCCGGCCTTTCCCAGTAGCGGAGTGACACCGTCGCCCCCCCCCCCCATCTCCTCAAATCGCTCGTTTCGCTGGTCTTTTCGTTTTTGTGTTGCTTTTTCCTGCAGCTGCCAAATGCGAAAGACGCGGGTAGACGGGGCGAGAGATCAAAACACGGCAAGAAAAGAGGCGCATGAGGTTCCGTCATACCCGGGGATCGAACGCGCACGAATACGACACGGATATTTCGTGTCGTAATGCGCACGAAGCGTTCCCTCTCTCTCTGACTTTCGAACTCCAGTAGCAACGCCTTCCCCCGCCTCCGTGAGAGCTGCAGAGGACATGGCCGCACGAGCCCTTCGGCTGCAGCTTGAATGCGTTGATCTACACAGAGGTTGAAGTAGGTGCAGGGGAAGGCGGCGGCGGCGGTGGCGGTGGCGGCGGCACGGGAAAGGATGAGTGGTGAGGGGCGGAGCGTGGGAGTAGAGCTAGAGAGAAATGGAGGAAAGGCAAGGCGGAGCCGTGGATGTCGTGGGGGGTTACCGCAGCGGCGCCGGACCGTCAACGAGAGAACGGAAACACCAAGGGAAGAAAGCCCCCGATCTCCCAAGAAAATAAAAACAAACGAAACAGCCGCCGCAGCAGGAGTGCGCTGCACTACGGCGCAAGAGCGTGCAGACGCACAGGTAAATGGAAGTGGCAGCAGAGCGCAGGAGGCGAGAGGTGTACTCCCTGCGTCTATTCGCGCATGCGTAAGACAGCGCACGAGAGGAGGCGAGAAACACACGAGGGAGGAAGAATGAAAGGCGGCACGACTCTCAACGCACCGGAGGAGAAGGTAGCGGGAGAGATGCAGACCCACACACACAGACACAAAGAGCGCCCTTCAAACGGTTGGGGGAGGGCTGCCAGTGTACGTGTCAGCAACAGCTCCCGCTCCCTCCTCCACCATCACCGCCTTCCGCCCTCACTTCGCCGCGGTTCTGCTTGCTCTGGCCTCTCTAGGTCACCAGTTTCTTCTGCACGCGCGAGCGTGTGCATGTGCCCAACCATGCTTTCACGAACATCACTCTCCATCGCTCTGGGCTCTCGCTGTCTGCCTGCCCCCCACTTCTCGAGATCCGCAACGCTTGCACAACTTCTCTTCCTCGCCCTCGCTGCTCCAGAGGTTTTGCATTGCACGAAAAGAGCAAAGGCATCAGGAGAAGAGCCAGAGAGTCAAAGGGGAATTCGGGGGATGAGGACAGCAGCCACAGTAGCGGCGGACCATGTCGTATGCACGCTGAGGGAGACGTACTCGTACACTCGCACGCACAAAGACTCGATCCCGTACTCCAAGGTGGATCCTTGAAGAGGAGCGCAGTGCCGACAACGAAGAAGGAAGGACGCCCTTTGTTGGGAGGCAGGGAGTGTAGAGTCGCAGGCTCCTCGATTGCATGAAAGAAGGCCACACATAGCGCGGGCACACGCACACACATATATACATTCATCCTAGATGCCGCGCAGGACAAAGGAGATCGGCTTTTTGCGCAGACTCAGAAGTGGTGCGATGGAGCCAACAACGGCGGCCGCGAGCGCCATGCCGAACACAACGATCACTAGCGCGTAAGGGAAGCTAAAATGGAACGGAATGACCATGATCTGGCACAGTTCAATGGCCATCGTCACGCCAACCGCAACGCCCACCACCAGCCCCAATGCAAATGCGGAGATGACAATACAGAGGGACTCGTAGACGGCGCAGCGCATCAGCTGCGCGGTGCGGAAACCGAGCGCGCGCAACACACCAAAGGTCCACGCATTGAGCTGCACGTTAGAGATGAACGTGGTCCCCATCATGAAAGCGCAAAGCGTGATGCAGATGACCGAGGTGAAGTAAAAGAAGCCCATGATCAGGTTCTGCACCGAGCGGAGCTGCTCCACGGTGGCCTCGGTGTCAACGATGGCGTGGTAGAGAGTATCGGTGTGCGTCTGGAGCGCGTTCACAAAGATCTCACGCTCGCGCTTCGTGACATTGCTGCGGAGCTGCACATACAGCACTGCCTGCCGCACCTCCAGGACGGAGTGGTTGGTGATCGAGATCATCTGCTCCGCGTCGAAGTCGAGTACCGCCGGGTTGAGCAGGCTCTGGAAGTACTTGGTCGGCACCAGAATGGTGCCTTGAGTGAAGAGGATGGGCAGCGAGGAGACCGCGAGGAAGCCGGAGATGCGGTCCATGAGGGCCCGCGGCTCGAGGAAGAAGACGGTGGACATGGTTTGGGCACTGTCGTTCAGAAAGTAGTCGAAGCGCAGCTGAGCCGCGGAGTTCACGTCCAGCCCAATCTCGTCCTGGGCGGCAGAGGAGATGATCATTGGAATCACCTGCGACTCCTTCGCCGTCACGTTCGGAATCTTGACACCGTAGGGGAACCCATTGACGATGATGCCCTGCTTCTTGCTCACGTTGCGATGCGGCGGGTGCTCGTACATGCTGCGGATAACGTCGCGCTGGTGGAAGGTGTTCATCGGGTACTTGTAGCCGCTGCGGTAGCTATCCACCATGTTGAATTCCGGGTAGGTGGCGTCCATGAAGAACTCCGTCACCGCCCGCACGCCGATGGTGCGAAAGTTGCCGATGAGGTTGCCGACCTGTGTCCTGCTGGCGATCTGCGGGTACTCGCGGAGCGCGAAGGAGGTGTAGGCCCACTGCGTGGCGTAGAGGCTTCCTTCACCACGCATGAACGCGTCGAGGCTTGCCTGGTCGAGGGGGTTCCAGAACGATTTCGAAGTCACTGTCACCGGCGCACCGGTCGTCAGCTCCGCCAACTGAGAGGAGATGGTGGACATCATGCTGAACATCATGCCGGATGCAACGAGGCACGCCACGCTTAGTAAGAACATCACGTACGCCTTGGAGTTGCGGTCGCGGTGACTTCGCAAGTTCTTGCGGATAAGCGTCCATAGTCGTGTCTCGCGGCCCCACAGAAGCAGATACAGCACAAACACCTCCGCCGGCCCCTGGACGACGTACGTCATCATGCACAGCCCGGCAATCATGCAGATAAGCACAAAGTCGAGCAGGATGAAGAACATCATCATGTTGGAAAAGATGAAGCTCAGCGGCATGAGGTAGTACACCAGGAAGCCCGCGAAGACCAGGAAGATGCCGAGGAAGATCTGCCACATGCGCAGGCCCATCTCCTCTAGCCGAATCGCCTTCACGTGCGCCTCGTTGTACACCTGGCGGTAGATGTCCAACGCGTCACGCAGGCTGCTGCTCAGCGCCCTCTTAACCGGGCTGTAAGTGGCCACCAGCGGCAGCAGCAGACCCATCAGAATGCCAATCGTTATCGCAACGATCGGCACGTCGCCCAAGCGGGTGGGCGCCTTGGTGAAGTTCGCCAGCATCCGCTCGAGTATCGCATTCGTTGCACACGCGAGTAGCACGCCGAACGCTGTGCCAGGCACGGTGAAGGCGAGTGTCTGCATAACCAGAATACCGATAATCTGCGTGCGCGACATACCCTGCGCGCGAATCATGGCCAGCTCGAACTGCCGCTCCTCAGCGTTGATCTGAAGCAGTGTGAACATAAGGATGGACCCGAGTACAACGATGCCGACGACCACCGTCACGCAGGCCGCCGTCATCAACGTGCGGAACGTATCAAGTGTCTGGATTGTTGTGTCCACCGGAAACTGCAAGGTGCCTTCGAAGCTGAGGCCGACGGCTTCCATCAGTTTGTTGCTCTTCTCCGTCAACATTGCCCCGCGCAGCTTTGTGTCGGCATAGTACATGTCGTATCGCCCCTCCAGCATCACCACCACCATCATCGCATAGTCCTGGATGTCTAAGGAGTTCGTTGACGGGAGTGTGATGTTGAACAGCTCAGCAGTGGTCGGGAAGTAGTAGCCCTCTGACGGGCTGATACTCTGCGGCCCAAGCAGGCAGCTCTGATCCACCAGCACGTTCAAGAATTGCCGGCAGTCCATGATGACGGCGTTGCCTAGCGCGCTCGCGTACTTGCCAGCCGTCGTCTCCACCGCGTCCGCCATGGTCGCTGCCATGCTCAGCGATACGACGTCGAACAACGGTATCGAGTCCTCGGTGATGTTGTTGAGCATGAAGAAGGCCGCTAGGTAGAAGGAGATGGGGTCCGTCACCTTTTTGGGGCGTGTGATGTTGAAGGACAGGGTGTCGATGCCAATGGCGTTGCTGAGAGACGACGCGTTGATGCTAAGATGAACGCGCTCGCCCTTGTTGCCGGAGACGCCGATGTAGTTTGCAGCTGAGAAGAAGATTTGGGCCTCGTCAAAGCCGATCTCTCGGTACGGCCACCCGCGTCCAATGCCGGCCAGTTGTTCCAGCTCGGAGTTGATGAGCAGGATGTTGGCCGCCGTGACGCGGTCCCTAGTACGTGTACCCGCGGCGTGGTGCATGCTTGCGCGATAGGTCGCCTCGGAGGTGAGGCTGGCTCGAGCGATCCAGCGCGGCGCAGCGCCAGCGACGACCGGCGATTTGACGAAGCTCTGGTTCAGCTTCGTGTAGTTGAGCAGCAGCGTCGCGCCGCCGCCGTAGAGAATGACGTCCATTTCACCCGCTGTTAGTTCCGCCAGGCGTAGCAAGATATATGGGGTCTTCCAGATGCCAATGAGGACAACAGCAGAGAAGAAGACGAGCAGCATCACTGCGGCGATGCCGATGATGATATTACGCGGTCGGCGCCGGACATCGGCGACTGTGTAGATCCAGCTCAGCTTCAGTGTTTCGAAGAAGCCGGTGCGGTCATCCGAATCCTCGGATTTCTTCACGGGTACTTCGATGCTCATCTTGCTGATGGCGCGGCGGGAGAAGATGAGGAAGAAGGTGGTGGTGATGGGGAAGCGTTATGTCTCCTTGACTCTTCTGTGCCCGTTGCTTCTTGCTTGAATGCGCTGAGCGGAACGTGGCAATCCGATGAGGCGGGCGCGCACGCGCGTTGAGCGAAAAACAACGCAACTCGGCAATAGAAGCCTGGGACACACGCGTTAATGAGATTCGTGTGCGCTCTCTCTGCTACGACGTTGGCAATCTCCGTGTGAATAGAGCAAAGAAATCAGGAAAAAAAAGCACAAAATACAACAGTGAACCGAACAAGACAGAGAGCGAGAAAGAGAGAGAGAGAGGAGAGGCGGACCGGAATGCGAGCGGTTACAGCGGTGCAGCGGGACGATGATGTGCGTATGTGTGTGTGTGTGTGTGTGTGTGAGGTGATGGAGAGAAGGACTCCACGACCTCAAACCAACAGTAACGAAATTAAACGGGGAGTATCGCGGCGGCACACACACACACACAGAAAAGAAAAGAATGCTGTTGCGTAGATTCGAGAAGCGTTGCCAAAGCAATGAAAAGAGAGAAAGGGACAAGGGGGCAGAGGACGGCGACAACAAGTGCGGGGCACCAGCGCCACGCATATCCACGACCAGCACACACGGTGAGAACGACGAGAAACACGTACCACTTCTCCGAAGAGCAGCGTGAGGTGGGGGGCTGTCAAGCGAGAAAGGGAGGGAGAAGTCGTTGAGGAAAGGCAACAGCACACAAAAGGAAAACCGACGCGCGCGCACACATGCAGGCACAGGCACAAAGACGACTTCACCTCTGGCCAAGCGAAATAGTAGAGGAAGGGGGTGGGGAGAGAAGGGAGGGAGGAGGGGGGGCGAAAGAAAACGCAGCACAAACAACAAACTAAAAAGAGATACAAACAGTGCACGAGAGGAAGAGAAGACAGACAGGAGAGATCAGCAAGGATGTCGAGCACGATGTATAGTGAACCGACACACAGATAGAGAAAAGGAGGCGGGTGGCGATGGTGGGGGTACCTTCTGAGCAGCGTAAGTACACAGGGACTCACTCTCTCTTACACACACACATACACAGATAGAAAGAGACACTGATGAGCAGATGAATGCCTGAGAGACAGAAGAAGATCAACAACGAGGAGAGAGAAAAGGTCCACTTCCGTTGATGAGGAAAAGCAATGGCGGAACCGAGGAAATGGCTACTAGCACATGTAAGCAAGCAAACAAAAAGCCGAAGACGCGCGCACGCGCACACAGGAGATCGAGGGAGGGAGGGGGGTGGCCAAAGCTGCTCTACGTCGGCCTTCGTTCCTTTCCTGTTTCTTGATTCGAGACGTGTGCGCTTCTATACCGTAGAGCGGCGCTGTGTGCTGATTAGCTTTCCTGCCTCGCCCTTTTCTCTTCCTTCGTTTCGCTTGCGGCTTCGTGGATATCGATTCTTCGTCAACTCACACCGCTACACGCACACACACCCACGTGCAGCGGTGCAGCAGAAGGCTTTGAGAGAGAAGGTAGATGGTGAGGGCGTACGCAGCAAAACGGTGCCCGAATGAGAGACACAGCCGCCGGATCACACGAGATGTCGAGAGAAGATTGGGGTGGGTGGGTGGGGGGAGGGAAGGAAAGGAAAGAGGCAGAATGCAACGGTGCTCACTCGTAGTTTCTCGCGCGTGCTGTGCTTTCTATTCAGCACGCACGTGATTCCAGGTTTGCGCGTGTTCGTGTCTGTGTGTGGCAAGAGGGTGAAAGAAGGGCTGGGTGGGGATGGCGTGTACGTTGAGAAGGATGTGTTACGTTGACAACAGAAGCACACACACTGACACACACACGCAGGCGCACACACCTACACAGAGAGACACAGACAGACGCCGGCGCACTTACGGGCACGAGCAGCACAAACACAAAAGATGCGGTGATATATAGAGAGAGCACGAGGGCCAACGAACAATCACGCCTGCTTCCTTCGCCGGAGTGGATGGCTGCTTCAATGAGAGAGCCAGTGCGAGGGAGAGGGAGCGATGCAAGCAGGGAAGGCGTGGCCTTGTGAGCAAAGACAGAAGGGCCGAGTGGGTAGGAGACAAGGGCGTGTGGGTGTAGGAGAGAGGGGGGGGGGAGGATGAGGCGGGCGGGTCAGCCAGTGAGATACCTCTCGGCGTGAGGTTGCAAAATCAACCGGAAAATTTGAAAACGAAAGCAAAGCAGCCGCAACAAAAAGATAACGTGGAGAAGTTATTCAAATTATGGAAAGGGAAAGCGAATAAGCGAAGTTGCTACGACACACAAGCACTGCCTATATGCATATATGAGTGCGCGTGTGCATGCGTGTGCGCATATGAAGGCGCCAACAAAGACAGAGACAAGAGGCATAGGGAGGGAGAGAGAAAGAGGGAGATGGCGAGGCCGATAACAAGCGGAAGAGCAGAGGCGGAAGAAGAGAGCAGGGCATAGGTGCGCACAGAAACGCATCGACAACGGCGGCGCCTTTCGGCAAGACTGTATGCACCAGTTTTCATCACTGATGACATCTCGCGCACACGCTAGAGGCGCGAGACGGTGTCGGCCGAACCAGCGTGCGGTTCTCACGGCCTTGATGAACACAAGCGTACGGCGAGGAAGTGGGATTGGGGCATGGCGGCGGCGATGGGGGAGGGACAAGGATGTTCACGCGACTATCGGGGGCAATGCCTATTGTTTTTTCATCATGTCAGAACACGCACCGGCAAAGAGGCACCAACGACAATGCAGAGAGAGAGAGAGAGACAACGAGCGAGCAGTGCTGCTTGGCGCGTTGAACGCAGACTGAGTATCTGCGCCGAACTGCATACGCGGAGCCGACAGGGAAAACAAGTCGCAAGAGAGGCCGTTGAGGACACGCCACGCGCACAGGCGACACATAGTATATATAACGAGAGAGAGCATGTAGAGAAGACCAGCCCTTACACAGACGGCGGCAGCGATCGCACGCGTGCTTCTTCACGGATGCGCGATGCCGCCTGTGCCAAGGTGCTCGGCTGTGCGCGGCCGTACCGTGACTCGTCCACCGGCGGAAACCACTGCCGGAGATCGGTGGCGTGGAGGTGAACAAGGCGCACGCCATCCCCCAAGGTCGGGTTCAATGTCAGGTACCCACTTTGCTGAAGCTCGTGCAAGACGATGTTTTCTGCCTTGTAGCAGTTCTGCGGATGGGCGACACTGCGCACAAACGACGGCGGCACCGGCGGCACCAACACAAAGGCGTCGTGAGAGCCACGATAGTCGTACAAGAATGGGGCGTCGAGAGGGCTGTCGCTCTCGTAGCGGGTGAGCGCCAGTGCCAAGGGGTTCGCTCGCTTTGGCGCAGACTTGGGCCGCATCGCCTCCCCCTCCGCTATGCCCGTAGTCGACGTCTGGCACGCTCCGCAAGGCGCTGCGTGGGGAGGAGGAAGAGTGCTGGATTGGCGAAAGAGGTCCTCCACCGCTGACAGCGAAAAGTGCTCGGGGGAGAGATACACATCCGCGTTGCACACCATCGTGAGGCGGTGCGAGAGGAGCTGGTTGGCGTAGGCGAAGAAGTCGGCGTACAAGGGCATGCCGCTGGCAAAGCGTGCCACAGGCACGATAGGAGCGGCATGGCGTCTGCGGTGTCGTGCGTCTGCCGGCGCCGTGGACGTTGTCAACGTCGATGCATTTTGGAAGTGAGGGTTGCAGAGAACGTGCTTCAGCAGATGATCGTAGGCGTCGACCCCTTCGACGATGAGGTGGATGGACGCGACGCCGGGGTGTTGCTGATTGAGCCGAAGGCACTCCATGTACTCGCGCTGGCGGGCGTTCTGATGCTCCCGAACGTCTCCGCCCATGGCAAGGGCGCCTGGAAGCTTGCGAACGAGAAAGTAGGAGGTGACGATGTTCATGGCGGATGTCGGGTAGGATAAAGAGTGCGGCACGCGCACGTGTGTGTTGGGGGGGGGGGTGGCAGGGGTCAGGGTGGAAAGCGAAGAAAAGGGAGGACGAGCGAGGTCTGCCGCTGCTGCTTCTGCTTCTCGTACCCCGGCGCCCTTCTCACGGACCCTTCGCTTCTTTCACTCGTTCCCCCTACACGCGTTCACCGGGAGCAGGCCTGAAAGCCGAGGAGGAGTTCGTGGCATCTGCCGAGTGCACCGATTCCAACACCAGCGAAAGAGAGGAGCTGCACTCAGCTGAGTCAGGTGTACAGGATTCCTTTTTTAGCCCTTCACGCGACCCTCGCTTTCGGCTCCACGCGCCCAATCAGCCCTCACTGTGTGCATGGATGCGCGTATGTGCGCGGGTTTGTGCGTGCAAGTGCGCACGTGGCAGAGAGGAGGCGAGAGGAGGGAGGATGCTCGGAGGCTTTTCCCCCACGAGGGGAGAGCATGCGTACAGCCTGACGGTGCGCAACCTCATCCGTCGTGCACTCGCCTGTACGTGCCTTGGTGTATGTGTTGCGCACGAGTACAGGCAGCGAGAGAGGGATACGTAGACAGCGGCATCAAAGCGGTTGCAGACGGCGCATGGACGACACTACCCGCCCCTCCCCTCAGGGCGGTGCCTCCCACGTCGGTACCTCGCCAACGCACATGGCACTCGCAGGGCCCGACTTCCCCGTTTGGTTCTTTGCCCTTGTTGAGCACACAAGGTCGAATCGCAGCCGCAGTCGTGCACACACACACACGCGAATACATACACGCACAGACACTCAACTTGGAAACGCCTGAACACACGAGAGGGAAGATACGCAGACAACACGTCTCTTCTTCAGGCAAAGGCTTCCATTCTGCCATACAACACGGCTCCAGCAGTGCGCCACCCCTGGATGGTCGCAAGCCCCCCCCCCCACCACATCGCGTGGTGCGAAGCAGCCCTGGACACAAGCGCCACAGCCACGCGCTGACCCGGTCAGTTGAGCACGACCCATGCCTCCAACCCTACCCACCACCCGCCTAACAGCCGCTCCTTCCATCATGCCGGCCGCCACCCTGTGCACCTTTAGGGGTGGCGCTGGCACTCTGCACATAACGTGGATGGCACAAGCGTGTGCTCGCTGTCGCGGGTCTCTCCCACGCACCGCCATCTGGGACCTCACCGCCGACATTAGCAGCGATGACTCCCACTGACCTCGCCGTGTCGTAGGCACGCGACCCTGTCACCACCAGGGGTGGCTCGGCATTGGGAGGGGTGGCGGGGGCTCCACGGCCCCCACCCCCCACCGAGAGCAGGCGCGCCGGGCCCTGACGCCACGCACGGAGAGGTGTCGCATGTCATGAGAGGACACACAAGAAGGCAGAAGAAAGCAGCGAAGAGCCAGGGAAAGCAAACAACAGCAAGGCGAAAGAGAGGTGGGCGGGGAAATAAAAAAAAATGCCCGCAGACACTCTGCAGCACCGTTGCGCTCCCGTCCGTGCACTCCCTCGGGGAGGGGGAGGCCGCGCGGATGACGGGCAGCGACTAATCCGTAAAAAAAGGGGGAGGGGGTAGGTAGGAGAAGACACGGCAGCGGGAGGGAAAAGAACAACCAACGCGGCGAGAGGGAGGGAGGCAGCTAAAGGGGGCACGCTGCCGACCACAGAGCTGCGCTCCCTCTCCCCATCATGCCGCCGTCGCCGCTTAGCCATCTCGCACTCTCTTGCGCTCGCTCGTGCGCTCGTGATTTCTTCTATGCGCCGTTCTCTTCCTGGCTTCCACCTTCCCTGCCAGCTTCCTCAAGTATACGCGTATGTGCGCCTGTGGCGGTGCTACAGATCGTTTTTGCCCCTTATTTCCTGTGCTGTGTTAAGGGAGGAGAGGATTCAATGCACGCACATACACAAACACATAGATAAGGCGCATGCCACGCAAGCGACCGAGCTCGTACAACGTGTATCATAGCAAAACAATGAAACAAGACGAGAGATGTAGAAAGTGGATCAACGGACAGTGCGTGCTGCTGCGTTTTCGAGAGCCACGGAGAGGTGCGGGGAGGTGAAACTACACAGGTGGGGGCACACGGACCGCAAGCGCGAGGCTTTTCGCGAGGGAGGGGCGGATGGGGCATCCGCGTGCCCAGCAGCACGTGAAGGTAGGCAGCTGAGGCTCGCCCTCCTCTTTCTAGCCGCTGTTTATTTTTCACCTCGGAGCTCCAGACCATACACGCACTTCCACGCATGACGGCACGGGTTACTGACGGCGCAGCAGCTTTTCCTCTGGAGTGATGTCAGCGTTCATGAACTGGAACGCGTGAGTCGTAGTCTCGTTGTACGCTTCGCCTTTCTTCAACACTGTCGATGGGAAGGCTCGCACGTTGGGGCTGTTCGGGAAGTACTGACACTCCAGGCAGATCGCACTGTGCCGCTGGAAGCGCTGCCCTTTTGCGCCGGAGGCATTGGCAGGCAGGTGGTTCGCTGTGTAGACAACAATGGCTGGGTTCGTGGTGCACACCTGCATGCGCAGCTTGGTAGCGGGACTGTACACCAGCGCTGCCTCCCGCAGGGTCGAGTCCCACGTCTCAAGGGCGACCAGGTCATCGTAGCCGCCGCCGTCGCGACCTTCCTCCTTCGTCGCCTCCATTCCCTCGGCAACGCAGCGCAGCGCCGAGTAGTCGTGCGGGGTACCCTCGACGGGACGCATATCACCATGTGGGATACTCAGTTCATCGGTGACGGCGAAGTACTTGGACTGCAACTGCAGGTAGTGGTTCTCGATGTTTCGCGGCAGCGGCGCCACTGCATCCGTCGCTGCTGGTCGCGGAACACCGTTCAGGTTCCAGTACGCATGGTTCGTCAGGTTGATCACCGTCATGTCCACTGGCGTGTGGTCCGACAGCGAGGCTTGAAGCACGCACTTGAGGGTGGGCACTGGAGCTGACTTAATGATGCTGTAGGTAGCCGTCACGAAGAGTTCACCGGGGAAGCCCTGATCCATGTGCGGTGAGACGAGGTGGAACGCCACACCAGTCTCATCCCTGCCGTCCGACAACAGGTACTTCCATTCCTGGTGTTGAAACCCGACCGGGCCGCCGTGGAGGTTGTGCGGGCCAAAGTTTTTGGCGAGCGTATACGTCGTGTTCGCCATCTCGAACTCGCCATTGGCGATGCGCCCGGCGTATCGTCCAATAGTATGACCGACCACCGCATCGGCGCTGAGAGCCTCCTCCGGGTTCGTGTAGCCGAGGCACACTTCCAACCATTCATCGTCCTGCTCTGCAGTCGCCGACGCCGCAGTGGTGGCCGATGCTGCGGCGTGCGGTTTGCGCACCTTAACGGAGTTTAGCGCCGCACCATGCGACAGCAGCTGCACGCGCAGGTTTTCAGAGCTCAGTGTCACGATGAAAGACTCGCCAAACGCCTCAGCATGGGCGCCGTGTGCGGACGTCACCGTCGCCGGGACAGGCTGCGTGTCGGCCATGCTCGACTGCTGCACACGTTGCGGCGCTCTGTGTGCGCGTATGCGTGATCGAAGGCGTGTCCTCTCCGCCGTTGCAGGGACGTCGGTGTCACGTCGTACCGTGGCCCCCAACAGGGAGGGAGGGGCCGCACAGGATGTCCACGTAAGAGAGGAGGTGGATGCGAACAGTAAAGCGGGAGAAGCAGCAGAGCAGCGGCAGCACGAAGAAGTGATGGTGATGGGAGGAAGGCGCTAGCACGACTAGCGCAGCGTCTTCCTGAGACCTGTGGGAAGGGTATAGTGAGAAGCTGGAGGCTTGGCTTCGGGCGTGGGTTGTGTGGATGGCGAAGGAGGGGGCTCGGAGGAGCGGGCAGGAGATGGATTGGAAGACAAGAAAGCCACACGAAGATCGAAAAGCCCCCAAAGCTGCCGAAAGCCAAGGCGGGTCGCTCTCTCTGTGCGTGTTTTTTGATGAAGGGGAGGAGGAGGAGGGGCTGGGGACGGCGGAAGAGGGCAGCGGTGCCTCGCCTACTCTTAGCGTTCCCTTCGCTTCGTTGCACTCCGCGATGCGTCGATTGAGCTGTCGGCGGTCTTGAGGTGTTAGGTGGTGGGCGGCGAACGGCACGGTACAACCCAACAACAAGATGTCGGAGGGGGAGGGGGGATGCCGGACGGCGACAAGGGACGTTGGCGCTGTCGATGCGGCCGTTTTGGCTGGTGGTATGTGATGCAGCTTTTGGCGCAGCTGCGGCGATGCGAGAGGGTGTCGGTGGCTTCGAGCAGCCAACGAGGCGGTACAAGCAAGGAAAGGCGATGGCAGGAGTACACAGAGAAGCGAGCGATATACGACGCGCACGCAGACACGCTGACAGAGAAGCCCTGTAGCGGCGCCACGAGCGCGCGTGGTTTGCTGTGCTCATGTGTAGCGGAGCAGCCGAAGGGCGGATGGGTAGGGAGGGGCAAAGACCAGGGTGAGGTACGAAATAAGAAGAGTCAGGCACCTTGCATGTGCCGCGCCCTGTGTGTTGGCGGTGAGACAGTCGAGATCGAAGAGGAGCGGCTGGTGAGAGGAGGGGTGTTATGGCGAGAACGCTGTGACAGGTACACACACTGGACCGTCCGTATACACACCCAATCACCCATGCGGGAAGCGGTGCCTTCCGTCGGTTTCGCTTCCCCGCTTGAGCACTCCCCCGCCTCCCCCCTCGTCCGTGCAATTCGATTTCCGTGCATGTCTCTCCCTCCCATGCACGCGCGGCTACGGCATCGCGCGTGCATGGCGCCTTTCCTGCGGTACATGAAGATAGCCGCACTCGCTCTGGTGGCTCTGTGCACCAGGTAGCGAACTCCTTGACGGAGAAACAAGTGCATCCACGCATGCAGCGGCGTCGAGAAGAAGAGCCGGCAGTCAGTAGCAACAACAGAAGTGAATAGAACAGCAGTGGTTAGCAGGAGCGTAAGAACAGACACAAGTTACTCATGTGTGTCGGTGTGGCGGAGGTAGGGCGAGGGTGCGAGGACGAACTGTCCAACAGAGGCCCAGCACGATTGGGGAGGGGACGGGGGAGGATGCTGCGGATGACGGTGCTGGGTGTGGCGGCCACGTTCCTCATTGAGCGATCGACGGTGCAGTACGCCAATGTCAGCCGTCCTCTTGCGACGGGCACGCCTCCTCCATCCCGACGGTAGCGTTCAGCGTACGCTCAATAAGATGCAGACGTACCACCTGCAGGTTTGCCATGGCCTCCGTTGCGACACACTGAACGTGGTACACTTCATACTCGGTGGCGCGCAGCAGGGCCAGTAGCGCCCCGGCCAACCCGCCGATGCCGGCGAAGGACAGAGCACAGCTCGTCTCCTGCTCCAAGCCGCGTGGCTCAGGCACAAAAAAACGCTGCAGTGGCGGCGGCGGCGGCGGCGGCGCGCCGTGGCCTCGCCAGTGCGCAGAGGCCGAGAGGGAGGACGACGGCGACAAGGATGACACGCAGCAGGATGATGGGCCGGACAAGGCGGAGTCGCTGGACACGGATATATCCCTTTCAGTGTACATGGATGCCAAGATGGAAGCGTGAATCACCGCGCACTCGCTGTTTGTGCGTGTTTGTGCGTGCATGAGAGCGTGGCGCACACGTCGCACAGCGTACTGTGGCGCGCCGCTGCGCGTGCGATAGTGAGAGGACGCGGAGGGGGGAGGAGACGAGATGCCGCGCGTGGAGCGAGAGACATTAGAGAGGCGCAGTCGCGTTGAACGAGCCCGTCACGCTCCTCGGCAACCTAAAGAGACCGGCCAACAGACAAGACTGCACCCCTAACACGCCATCCGACAGTGCACTTGCTTCCCTTGAGCAGTTTTACGTGGCTTTTGTTTTCTTTGATGTGGCAGTGCACAGCATATATAGTGCGCACGCACACACACACACACACACACACACATACATACACATGCATCAAGGAGCGTCACGGTATTCCCGACTCTGCCACCCGCTGTGTTTCACCTGCGACACAGGCCACACATCGTTAGCGGAAGAGTTCGTGAAGCAGCGAGGGCAGCACCGGTGCGTACGCGCGGCCTGCAGGAGCGTCTTGAACGCTGCACTGCTGAGCCGACAGCGCCACTTGCTGGAGGAGCTGCAGGGCAGCTCGCGTGCGCTTTGCCGCCCGACGCCACCGCGCCGCCGAGACGCCCTCTGAGCCCTTTCTGCACCGCAGGGACGGCTCCACGCACATTTGAGCCTGCACGAGGTGCGTCAGAAGTACGGGCGTCGACTCTCCGGTGCAGGCGGAGAAGGGAGCTGGACAGCTGCGAACTGCCTTACCCATCGCGCGTGGAGTCGCTCTCAGCGAGGCGAACACGAAGGCGGCGCACACGACGAGGCGACCCTGAAGCTGCGAAAGGTACGGCAGCCGTCGCAGCGCCACATCGAGAGGGTGCAGAGAAGAGGAGTCTCCATCGGGTGTCGCGAGGGCGACGCCGCTGGCGTCCCCGGCCGCTGCAGCGGCAAAGGGTGCAAACACTTCGCCTACCTGGTAGTCGTGACACCCCTCTAGTGCGCCGGTCGGCGGTGGCGGTGCCGCCTTGTAGTCCAGTGCCCAGGGTAGCACGTAGGCCACCGCCTCCGCTATGGCCAAAGGAGCTGCACCGCGCTGCCTCTGCTTGGCTTCGAGTGAGCGTCGGCATGCCCGCATCGTAGTCTCCACGACAGCCACAGAGGACGTGCCGTTTGCGTACGTCGGAGCGGCGCGACCGCACAGCTGCTCCCAGAACCACTGGATTGGCAGCGCCGAGAGGTTCGCAGGACCGGTAGCATCGGATTCGTGATGTATTGGCAACAAGCGCCCTTCACTCCACTCCACCAGGCAGGCGACCTTTGCCAGCTCTTCCAACACTGGCAGCGGTATCGTGCAGAGCGTGTGGACAGCCGCACGATTGGTTGGCAGAGGCCGTCGCGCAACTGATCCACCTTGCTCTTCAGCGTCTGCCCCGTTCGACAGCGCTTCGCTACACCGGTCGCCCGCTGTACGCAGAACGTCTTCCGCGAAGTTCTCCGCGGTGGTCGCTTGACAGTGGAGCCACCATGCCAGTGCGCGTCGTCGCTGCTGGCGGGTTTCACAGACAAGTACCACATTCGCCCCACACGCAACCATCACGACAACGGCAAGCTCTACGCACCGGCTGGGATGCAGTGACGCCTTCATTGTGCAAGTAAGGAAAGCAACAATGAAGACTCCGAGCCAATACCGCGACGCCATGCCGCGCGTGAGCGCGTGCCGCCCACCGAGCGGGGTGACCTCCATGCCGTCGACTGCGCTGCCTACCAGTCGAAGACGTTGTATGCAGCGTTGCACCGCCTGCGCTGCGACGGCGCTGCTGGATTGCAAGGCCCACGCCTTCTGCAGCCATCCGTCCGACTCGCTCGCGACCGCTGCACTCTGGGCAGTCACTATGGCGTGTGTCATCTCGATCGATGCGACCACTTCTCCGGCATGGTGGGCCACTCGTGCAGCGCAGGCGAACAGCAGCGTAGTCCAGCAGTGCTCCACTAGGTTGTGCATCCAGGTGCGACACACCACGTGGAGGTGATGCGCAGTGTCGCCGCTGGCACTGTATTCCAGAGAGGCTGTCCAGCACGACGTCCAGACAACTTGAGCTACAGAGATGAAGAGGCAGCTGCTTAGCACCACCAAAGCAAGCGCGAAACCAAGTGCACGCGAGGCAGCCAGATCGAGCGTCGTCAAGTCTTTCCGCGATGCCGTACCCGGTAGCGTCACGGCGCTCCAGCGCGGCAGCGGAAACAAAAGAAGCAGCCGGGCAGGCAGGCGTGAGCTTGTGCTGCTTTCCAGTGTAGAAACGCCGGAGGAGATGGACGAAGAGGAGAAGGATGGGGCCGCCACTGCATCCGGCGCGCTTGGTAGTCCTTCAGTGGCGCGCAGCACCACCTGTGTGGCGCCGGCATGTTGCAGAACGAGTAGCGTTTTAAGAGAGTTGGCGGAAGCGAGGGTGGGCGCGGCATGGAGTGCGGCGCCCAGCACCGCTTGCGAAAGTGTGTCACGAAGCCGCCCCCACCTGCCACCAGCACTGAGGCTTGTCTCCGAGATGGCGGTCATCTTCGCGTTCCTGGTCAGGGGCGCGTCGCAACTGGCAAAATTCGCCGTGTCACGCAGACGCGAGGAGATGATGGATTCCACGATGTAGGACTCCCACCGCCACGGCCGCCTCTCGTGCGCGCGCAGGCATGCGCAGAGCTCACGCACAAACGCGTGCAGGCGGAGGTAGAAGCACACGCGACGGTGCACCGCATGAATATCGGGCGGGAGCGTCTCGGCAAGGCAATCTGCACTGTGCTCGAGGTTGTCGTTCGCGCCGTTGCCAGTCCAAGCAGTAGTGCACAGCGCATGCAATATGGTCGCCATGGGACCACTTTTCATGTGTGCAAGCTGCCCCTCGCGGTTTGCCAAGAGGGTTTGTAGGACCTTGTAGCCGCGCACGAACGCCACCTCTTGCACCAGCGGTGGTGCTTCGACAACGGCACGAAACTCCACAGACATGAGCGTCGAGGTGGTGACAACGTCCAAGGTCGAGCGTTCCAGCTGATCGGTGTGATACAGCACGGTGCTCTTTGGGTCGCCTTCGTCATCGTCAGCGCCCTCGTGGTCCACCATGCGCGAGAGCTGGTGCTGCTTCGGCCCTTCCGTGAGGGCGACGACACCCAGCGTCGATGAAGACGCGCATGAGGAGTTTCGGAGCGATCGACGCGGTATGGGGGAGAAGCACTGCTTCTCGGGAGTAGCTGGGTGGACAGAGGGGCTACTGCTTCGTGTCACGGGTGATTGTGGCGCTGAGGTGCTGCCCGTGCTGTAGGCGCTCCGCGCCGGTGACCTGCGAGCTGGAGCTAGGATGCCTCCGAGTGGTATCAGCAAGGTGTCCCAGCGCATTTCTTCGCCGCACCCGAGGACGCCGACGTAAACGAACCAGTAGCAAAGCTGCGAAGCGAAGCGGCTCATCTCCTCAGTCGTCCACGGCCCGCCGAAGAAGGCCTGCTCGCCTTGGGGGGCACCGGCGCGGTCGGGGACCCCCTTTTCATGCACGCCTCCGTCACGGTGGTCGGTGAACCCAAAGAACGCGGCCACCTGCGACGGCGCGGCCGGCATGATGCAGTGCTGGCGGGCCGTCAGGAAGGGCAGAATGTGTTGGTGCACCAACCACGTCGCGTCGCCGGTGCGCACGAAGAGCGTTGCGAAGAGGTTTCGCAGTTGGGCATCAGTGCAGTACGGCAGCATCAGGGCTGATGTCGGCGGAATCTCGTGGGGCATGGAGGCAGTCACGGTAGAGCTGTAGGCGGGCAGTGAGTGAGTCAGCCCAGGCTGCGACCTGCCACGATGCGCCGGATGCACACGCAGTGGTGCGGACGTGCGCCGGGCAGCGCCGTGGCCGCTCCGTGGCACTGCTGCGGAGATGGTTGGCGGTGACGGCGCCATGCCAGGCAGCGCGGTGACGGTGGTGGGGGGACGACGCAGTGCCGTCGACATGGTCGTGCTGCCGTGAGACGGCGCTGCGACGTACGGACAAATGGCAAACGAGGACATGGGCGTAGAGCTGAAGGGCTCGACGTGCGCACGTGGCGCCGGCGAGGTGGACGACCGCGCGTACTCGGCAAACGGCTCGTTGGCGTTCCCCACAACACCTGCGTCGACCCTCGCAGGCGGTGGCCGTGGGATGCCGTTGCCGACGATGGCAACGGAGGGAGCATGATTGGTGTGGCGCGACGCAGAGGATCGATGCTGTTGCCTAACGGTTGCCAGTTTGTTGCCAAAGCATGCGTTAGACGGCACCTGCATGGGGCCTGCAGCGAAAAGAAGAAGAGAACAAGGCATGGTCTGGCGCAGCGACGACGACTTCTTCGACAAGGGCATCTCAGCGCGTGGGCACCGATGTGGGTGCGCTGTCGCTGTCGTCTGTGTCGTTCCGGTGAGGGAAGACATGTGTCGGCGTGCCACGGATGCTGCAGCGTTTACAATCGCACGCACGCGAGGCGTGTCGCTGCCGCGTGAGGTGGAAGCTGGGGATGCACTCGTCCCTCGGGCCGCGGTGGCATGGGTGCTGCCGTCGTCCAACACTCCTTGCTTGGGCGGTGTCCTTTCTCGATCTCTCCCCACCTTTGTCACCGCGCATCGATGCGAGATCGGGATGGCGACTGGCGGCGCGTGCGGCCGCGGTGACAGCCTTGACGATCGAGGATGTTGCGACGCGGCTGCCACGGTAGTGCGCGTGCGGCTAGTTGGGCGGGCTACCATGGTGTCGGCATTCGCGTCGGACTGCGAGAGGCTATGCGGGCGCATGAGTCGTTTTTTTTTTTTTGCAACACACAGGCCGATAGCAGGGCCCCCAAAACGGAAGGTCGTGAGGCACGACGTGCGAGGTCGTCACATGTGAAACTGTGAATCCACCAGCAGGCAGGCACGCTGCTGAGCAATGTCTCTGCGATGAAAGGCAAGAAAAAGCAAAGGAAAAGGCGAAGTCAGCGGCCGGGTCGCAGCTTACAAGAAGAGACGAGGGACACTGCGTGTGTGCGTGTGTATATGTGTGTCTGTGCCAGGCAGGTAATGGGCCTGCTCCGCCGGAGGAGTTTCTTTCTCTCTCACGCACACGCGCACACACGCGTCAAGCTACTGTAGGTGCAGAGAAGTCCAAGAGCGAAAAAGACGGCAGTCCGATTACAGAGCGGTGACTCACCGGGTCACTGTGTGGGTGTGCGTCCGTCCGTCCGTCCGTCCGTACACGTACGCCGGTGTGTGCCGCAACGCTGGGAGCTGCCGACGCACTGCTCAGACAAACGCTGCGGATGCGGCAAAGAAACTTGAAAAGAGGCCTGCAATACACACGCACACGCAGGAAGAGAGCAAAACATGAAAGAATTCACGCCACACGCAACTGCATCAGGGAACGAGAATGCACACAGGCATACACACGCGCGCGTGCACGATGCGTTCGCCCTCCTTGCGTGAATGCCACGTGTGCGTGGGTGAAGGGGGAGAGATGGTTGCAGGTGTGGTGCGCGTTTACCTAAGCCGCATGCAATGGACTGTATCAAAGCTGTGCGCATGTGCATACACATACGCCGGCGAGGGATGGGGCACCCAGCGAGGTGGGCATGCCACACGACCTGAGCAGCTGCCACACCGCAGAGGTGCAGAGATGAAAGGGTGCGGTATGATGAGGGTGCTGCGAGACACACAAGCACTCGTGCACGGATGCATGCGTGAATATGTATATGTGTAGGAGGCATGCCGGCGGGAGGGCCGAGCACAGTAACGACAATAGAAGAAGAGGAAGAGAAGGGGGCAAGTTTAGATTCAAGCTCGAGTTTTCGCGTACAGGCTCTCATGGCAGTGCCTTTCAAGGGTTACAACTGCGCTGTTCTGTGGAGCAACGGATGCCTTCACTACTCCACGTAAAGCTGGGGGGGGGCACAGACGGAAGAGGAAGAGCTCTGCGATCGCGGTGCGGGTATGGAGAGAGGGGCCTCAGCAGCAGCAGCAGGTGTGTGTGTGTGCGTGTGCACCGACACAGACAGGCGCATGTCACGTGAGGCGAGCACTCCGGCGGCAGTGCACTTGCATTTCTTTTTTTTTGTGCGTACACGTGCGGTCGCGCGACACTTCCGTGAAACACGGCTTCAACGCGCACAGGCGGAGCGGCATGCAACAGAGTAAGCGCGCGCACACACACACAAAGCACAGATGCAACGGAAGAGGACGACACCGCTCTCTGCGTGCCCGCTCCGTTGGCACACATGCAGCCCACCCCCCGCCCCCCTTCTATCCTACTTCCTCA
This sequence comes from Leishmania donovani, assembly GCF_000227135.1. Lineage (NCBI taxonomy): Eukaryota > Euglenozoa > Kinetoplastea > Trypanosomatida > Trypanosomatidae > Leishmania > Leishmania donovani. The sequence continues at coordinate 154,134 of NC_018250.1, read as the reverse complement.
CTTGTGCACCTTCACTGAAAGCCGCACAGGAGGAAGGGGGTGCAGACACCCACATACGGATGCCTCATCGTTGGGCGGCCAACACATGAGAGGAAGTCAAGTTGAATGAGGGCACACACGCAGTCCGTGATAGGTTGCGCGTGCGTGCGTGTACGTTCCACTGCAGCAGGGTGGCTATTTCTTCTATTTTACACCAGAAGTGAGCGACACGAAGGGGAAGAGGGAGCGCTAGAGAGTGGCCCCTCGCTCCCCTTGCCCGCGGTAGCTGTGGCAATGCCCGCACATGGAACGGTGGGCGGCGGCTTCGCGTCGCGCTGCCGTTTCTCCTCTTTCCCTCACGCTGCAGCGGCGGCGGCTTTCCGTCCCTTCTTCTTTGCCTTCCTGTCAGTGGACGCTGGCTTTCTGCCACCGCTTGCCGTAACTCCTCTTGCCTTGGGCCTTCGCTTGTGTTTCCGACCTGGCCAGGCGGGCAAGTCGCCGACACAGCTGCCGCGACCGGATAGGGAGGTCTGCCTTTGCTGTGACCCACTCATCATCGCCACAGCGTCCTTCTCGCACGTCTCGCGGCCTTTCGTGTTGACGAAGTGGGCTGTGGTGTACCGGTTCAGACGCTTAGACTCCTCGGCCTGCGCGTGGCACATATCCTGGAACAACACCGGCTGATTGCCGCTGCACTCGGCGAACACGTTAGACGCCTTCACGCACAGCGCCACTACCATTGCGCGCCACCACGGGTCGAACACCATCGGCGTCATACCACCAGTGTCCTCCGCGATGCGGGCTGCGCCGGCGCGAAGCATGTGGATCGGGTGAGGTGGTCCCACTTGCCGGCGAAGCCCCGGCGCGAGCGGCAGCGGCGGCCCGCTGTCTGAGTTGCCCGTAGTGAGGAAGACCAACTCGCGCAGCAGCCGGCGCGACTCGCGTTCCCAGCGGTGAGATACGGCTGCGCTCGAGGTCGCGCTGGTGTTCGGCGCGCCAACGGCTGGCAGTATCGTGCCGCTGTTCGCAGCGTCCGTCCTTGCGTGCACTCGTCTACCTCCACCTCGAGAAGAGTCGCGGTCGGGCACCATGGAGTGGATCAGCGGCACAACGGCGTTCACGTCCACCATAGGCACGTCACGTGAGTGGGTGGCAAGGCGGCCAAGCAGATCCAGCGCTGTCGAGTCCGCCACCGGCTTGAGTAGCGTGTGAGAGAAGGGTGGATTGTTGTCCATGACATTCTTGAGCACATGCGCGGCGGTGCGGGGATGCAGCAGTACTCCGTTCATGCACGCCGTGTACAATGACGTCAGCCCAGACGATACGCTGCCACTGTCGTTGTAGGCGAAGTGAAAGGCTCCCTTCTGCAGCGCGTGGAGAACCATAGGATGCATATCGGTGGCGAGCTCGTAGATCCTCTCGAGACACCCGGCCGCCATCGACGGCAGAACCTCGAATTCGGACACGACGACGTAGCTGCTGTCGTCCGTGCACGCAGCGTACGTGAAGGCGTTCAGCATCTCCAACGCCGGCACATCAAAGAGAGCGAGGTCCACAAATGTGCCGCAGTCCCTCGGAGCCCCACTTGTTCGCTGACCCGCCGCGCCACGCGCTGTGGTCGCACCAGTGCGAGAGTCTGCATGCCCGCTGCACGCGTTCATCGAGGGCAGCCGCGATATGGGTGCCACAGTCCCGCTGTCGCCGGCGAACGCCTCACCGGTGCCGCGGTCGCAGAACGACAGCCCGATGCAGTCGTTCAGGTTTTGCAGCGCCGGGGACATGTCCAGCCACACGGCGTCGTCCATCAACACGTACGGATGCGTCATCGCAGCAGCGGCATCGGTCGCGCGCTGGTCGGGACTGCTGAAAATGCTCTGAATGCAGTCCAGTGGCGGCGGCGGCGCGTGCGGCGGGGTGAAAGCTGGTGTGATGCTACTAAGAAGCGTGTCGGAGATCTTGCGCCTCGACCCCATCGGCAGGCCGCCCTGAACGTCCTTGGGTGAGCCTGCAAAGCTGCCGGTGTCGCGATGCGTGCCGGGTGACGACATGTCTGCGGCTGCCTCCACAGAGTCCCCGGCAATGGAAAACAAACGGGAGGAGCTCGCAGACTGTGGTGTCACCGTCGACTTGTTTGCCGCCGCGGCAGACGCCGGATGCTGAGCGGCTTGCTGCACTTTGAAGTGCCGCTGCGGAGACGCACGAGACGGCGTCTCGTGCGTCGCGGAGGCACTAGGCGGGAGGGCCGTGGCCTCCAGCGTCCACTTCGACTGCCCCTCCTGCGTTGGAGACTCCACCGCCGACACGTCCTCGCCGCTGTTCTCGGTGCGCCGAGGCGACGGTGCCTCGCCGTTCACGGGTTCGCCCTGAGCCACCGTGCTCATCGCCGAACTCAGCAGCGTTGACGACGACGCGCTGAGTGAGGTCGGATGCTCTGCCGCGGGCGCAGCACTCGACATCCTTTTGCACCGGTCGACTCCGGCTGTGGCGGTCATGGGCATCGAGGTCTGCACTCTCACCAGCGAGCCGGTGGCGACGTCGTAGATGCCGGTGAGGTACGGCGGCAGCGTCAGCACTGTGGGTCGCCCGGCGCCTCGGCCATCGCCTTGAGAGGGAGGTCGGCCGCTCCTTAGCTGCTTGTCGGCGCCGCAGCCGCCCTTACCGTCACGAACGTCGTGGGAGCGCGGGTAGCCGGTGCTGCGTCGCCTGGAGTTCCTCGGGACGTCTGGGAAGAGGCTGGCGAAATTCTTCTTGTCCTGCTCAACAAAGGGCGCGTGCACAAGGATCTTGAGATACCGTGCGAGCGCGTCGACGTTCCAGCGGAGGTGCATCGGTGAGTCGGAAGCCAGGTAGCCGAGCGATATGGCGTTGTTGAGGGCTGGCAGAATCCAGCAGTCGAATAAAATGAATTTCGCGAGGCGGTGCTGCTCAATCGTGTGCAGGAGGCGTGGCAGCGAGGCAGTCGATGCCGTTGCCTCCGCCGCAGCACCACCGCTGACGCTCTTCAAGGGGCCGTCAAGATCGCGAAAGGCAGACACATAGGCCTCTCCCGCCTCATTGGCGCTGCCGTGCCGGCGCAAGCCAGCGTAGTAGCGCTGCTTGCACACACGCAGGCAGTCCTCCACGATGCGACTCGGGGCGTCAGCCGCCGTGACCCCTCCTGAAGCGCTTGGGCTAGGGTGAGAGCCGGGACGCATCGAGCGATTACGATTGCCGTTACCGGGCGCCGCCGCCGCTGCGGCGCGAGTGGCGCCGACGCTCTCGAGCATGTATAGGTGCACGGTGGACACAAATTGGGTGAGCAGGATGGAGATCCCTTGCGGCAATCGCGCGGCAGCGGCTCGCTTTCCGTACAGGAAACCGAAGAAGTTGTTGAGGGCGCACAAGATGTCTTGGCAAATGAGGTCTTCCAGACAGCCGAGGCCGTAAAGAAAGTCGCTGCGCGCCGCCTCTGCGCTGACAGCGGTGTTCGGGGCTAGCGGCGTAGCTGAAATGGACCGGCTTAGTAGGCGTTGGCGCCCTCGCGTCGCCGCCGCGACACTCAGTTTCGTGGTCTCTTGTGATGACAGTGAGGACGGTGGCTGCAGGGACGCCCACGCGGCGTCGAGCTCGAGTGTGTTGACGTAAAGCAAGACATTCGGCCTGCGCAGAGACTCGAAGACGCGGCGGCAGAGATGCTTTAGCCATGTGCCGCCGTGTAGGCGGAGGTAGGTAGTGAGAACCACCAACGGACTGATAAAGCTTGTAAAGGAGTCGGAGACGGGGATCGGTGTGAGACTCGGCAATGTGGGCCCCTTCGCTCCGGCGCCGCCACTGCGGGCCCTCGGGTCAACCGAAACACTGTGACGCTTCCTGCGGCCGGCACGGCCGGGCCGATCGTCGCGCAGTTGTTGTGGCTTGCGGTACGCCTCCAGCAACGCCACCGCCTCCGCAAGGGACTCGACGGGGCTGTACACCTGTACGCGCCCAGGCAGGTACTGCTGCGACCGCGACGTCAACGACGACAGCGACGAGTCATCCGCTCCCGTCAGGGAGACGGCATTGCTGTTTTGCGGCGAGGAGAGCTGCGATCCCTCAACGCTGAGGACTTTATACATCGGTAAGGGCGCACCGCGACCTCCAGCGGCCGCGGCTGCGCTGTGGTTGGTGCGGGCGCGGTCCGTCGGTGTGTCTAACGGTAGTGTGCTAGCAGGAGAGCTTCGGTTCATTTTCTTTAAAGCCTCTAGTGAAGTGTTTGGCGGCATCACTCGCGCCGCGGATTGCCCTGCCGTCATGCCTGCGGGCAGAGCTGGGTCCAGTGGCACCGAGGCGTTTGCTGTGGTCACATCTGCGAACCAGTAGGCGATTTCAAAGAGCGCGTTGATGTCGCTCTCCGTGACGCGCTGCGGCTCAACGCCGCTGATGGGGATGCCGCTGCCGTCGATGCCGGAGAGCTCGTCCTTCGTGGGCGCGCCGTCCTCCTCCTTGGAGACGCCAAGGCTTCGGCTAGTTAGTCGCCTATCCTCTGCAGCGTCCGCTGACCCATCCTCCTCTGTGGCCTGTGACACGTCGAAAGCCGTCGCCGCCGCCGCCGAGGCCACTGTCGCGATTTGCAAAGGACGCACGGTGGTCATGCCTGGCAGCTGAAACTGGTGCTGCCGTAGGACCGCCTCACGGCTGATAAAGCGGTTCGCCGTCACCACGTCCAGCGCGGCATCCGTCAGAAAATCGAGTACGCGGCGCAGCATCGGCAGCGTTGTGCGGGCGGCGCTTTGCTCGTAGGCCAGGACAACGTTCTCCGTCATCTCCTGCATGAGCACGAGCGGGCACACGTGGCGCCGCTCCTCCGGGGCGCGACTAGCGGTGCTCAAGGTGGTAAATTGACGACTGGCGTTCTTCAGAGGCACCGACTCCCGCTTGGCCGCCGCACAGCGCCGCGAGTGAGAATGGGAGTGCTTGTAGAGCAGCTGCAGCTGCACAAACAAGGCCGTGACTTGCGCGTAGTTGTAGCTGACGTCATGGATGAAAAAGAAAGAGAAGGGCACCTTGTCCCAGCGGTGCCGGTGCTCGTAGGCCTCCCGCCAGGAGCCGTACTGACTCAGGAGCGGGAGACCGATGAGGTCGGCGACGGCAGCGGCGGCGGCCTGTTGACCGTTGCCGCTGCGGAGCTGTCCCCGTTGCGCCGCCCGGAACTGATCCTTCGCCCGCTGCACCGCCGGCGGCGGCGCAACAACGACAAAGAAGGGCGAGAAGCTCTCCAAGGTGCGCTGCAGCGCGTCTTCCTCCGGCAACACGAGTGAGGTGCTGACCTGGGTGGACGAGGCGAACGTGGCGTCGCCGGTGATGTCAGCGGAACAAGGGCCGCGCGCAATTAATTCCAGTAAGCGCTGACGCAGCTGCGTGGCCCGCTGGCAGTGATCGGTGGCCGCGCGGTGCACCCAGGCTATGAGGCGGTTGTCCATCAGCAGGATCCATGTCTGGTGGTGCAGTCGCAGCACCGCCTCCGGCACTTCTTGCGGATTCGTGTTGAAGGCGTAACTTGTCACCGTCGAGAAGCCGGGTCGTGACAGCGTGAGACGACCGGGGTTCTTTCTGCTTCGCAGGCTGCTCTTCATGCCTCGCCCGTTGTCCGGGTCGCGCGCTCCCCAGCGCCGAGCCTGGTGGTCGACCGTGCGCGTGTCGCTGGTGTATTCCTCGTCGTCGCCGTCGTTGTCCGACTCTGTCCACAGAAAACTGAAGAACTTTGTCGAGAAGACGTCGTTGGTGTCGAAGAAGTCGTCTTTGCGCAGGACAGCGCCTTGGCCGCACCGTCGCCCACCGCTGCGGTGGCTGGGGTGACGGAAGGTGTGCGTGCTGGCCCCATCCTCGCCAACAGACATGGACAAGTCGAGACTGAAAAACTGATCTGCCGTGCTACGGTCGCGACGCGAGCAGCTCGTGCTGGGGGGCTCTGCATCTGCCAGGTCGCCGTTGTGGGATTGGTGCCTTCGCGAATGGCATCCATCACTGTCACCGCCGCTGAAGGAGAATTGGAAGAGGCCTGAGCTAAAGTTCGCTTGGTAGCTGTCGTCCCCATCGGTATCGTCCGTGGACTCTTCATAGTGGTCGTCCTCCTCCACTTCGTTATCAGCATCATCGCTGCTGCTGCTTTCCTGTTGGAGGAGCTTGGCTTGCTGTCGCATCGGATAGACACCAACGGCGGTGGTGCTGGGGTCCTTCGGGATCGGCGGTGGATAGGTGCAGCAGCCGAACTCCTTCAGGTACAAATTGCGCCACTGAAACTCATTGGCGAGCGCAGCCCCAAAGGTGCCTTCATTGGGTTCGCGGGACATTGCACACCGGTGGAGCGCAAGCGCGCGCGTGTGTGTGTCTGGGCCACAACGGAGAGGAGGGAGGCGAGCCCCGAGCAAGGGCAGCCACGCTTAGGCTGCGGCCAACGTCGAATGGGAAAGAGAGAGGGCTTCCGGCGGATGCTCTTCGCACGCACGCTGCCACGTGTCAGGCTAAGAGGCCGCCAGCTGCGCCAGTATGTACCTCTCTGTCTGTCTTTGTGCGACAGCGATGGGGATGGCACCGTCACCTGGTGGCTCACAGTCGCCCCGAGGATACAAGAGAACGAAGGAGAGGGAGAGGAGAGTGTAGAAGACGGGGCCGTTGCCTTCATCTGTGATAAGGTAGGAAGGCCGCTGATGGTTCGACACGCGAGCCAGGACGCGATGGGGTAAGAAAGGTATATGTGTGGTGTGGCGGATGTTGCTACTTTCATCCTCCGCAGTTCAAACGTTGCAGTGGCAGTGGCGGTAGGGGGGCGAGGGAGGAGATGAAGGTGATGCTGGGATACCGTACAAGCGCGTGGTCTGGGCGTCCACCACCTCTCAGCCCCCGCGCTGACGCGCACTGATGTGCAGACACATGTCGTCTTAGAAACGACATACGCCACGGAGCTCCTCAGGGTCTGTATGCTGCCTTGGCTCGAAGATACTCGCGATACTCTTTTACGTTCTCTTTGGGGGAGTGGGGGTGGGGGTTGAGGCGGTGACACTGGATGAGGGCATGGCACAAGAGAGAGAGGGTCACCGAAAACGGAAACAGCGACTATCAGCACAGAGAGAGGAGAACGCTGTGACGCTCGAAACGCACAACAGCCAACGGGGAAAATCATCCACGACGCACACCGACGCTTGCACGCAGCCAGGCAAGCACCCGCGAGAGAACCAACGAGGGAAGAAGAGACCTGAAAGCGGCCAACTCACGGTGACGGAGAGATGCATGCGACGCACAACGCCAAAGCCAACGGATGAGCAATCGAAGACGAAAAGGCAATCCCCGCAGAAGAAAATCAATACATGCGTGCGTGCGCGCAAAGGCGGGCGAGGAGGGGATGGAGGGAGGAGAGACACAAATACCTCAGCGCACAAGCGCAGGACAGACGCGGATGTCCACGCGATTTGTTGAAGGAAAAGAGAGGGAAGGTGAGTGCGTAGCAGCAGCACTCAAACGCAGCAACAAACGAGGCAGCCAGCACGTCCCTGGGCAGTGGGAAGGCGATACACACACGTACACCACAAACGCGGCGAAGGGAGAGCTCTCTCGCTTTCAAAGCCATATATATATGTATATATATATATAGGTATGCATAAAGCATAAAAATGGAAGGAGTCCTTTGTCGAAGGGAGCGGGGGAGGGGGGCGGGGGGGGGGCCAACGGTGGACGACGGGGCGGCCGCCATCTATACGAGAGGAGGAGAGAACACAATTCACGCAACAAAGCACACGGCACCCAACACCTATTCCCGCATCCTCGCATCCTCGCATCCTTGCCGCCGCCCCCTCCCGCCCGCAGCCCGCACCCGCACCCGCTCGCTTCGCATATCATCCCTCACTTCTACTTTTTCTGCCTTCCCCCACCACCACACGTCAGGAGCGTTTCGCCCTCGCACATCCACCGTGCATCGCCGACTAGCGAACGAGCTTCGAGCAGCTTGAGAGCAGCATCCAGGAGAGGCCCACGAAAAGGAGGCAGTACACAGCCAGCTGCATTACATCGGCGTTGAACCGCTCCGGCTTCAGCCCGATGTTTGCCAGGTACTGTACACACATAATTGGGATGCTCGCCGACGACTTCTTCCCCGTCTCGTCTGTCGGGGAGAAGACGCAGTGCTGTCCGTCGAGCTCGTTCACCATGAGCGACTCAAAAGCGAGGAAGAAGGGCGAAATGGACTTGAAGGCGCGCAGCGAGGGCGGGATCGTCTCGGCCTGCACCAGCGCGCCGCCAAAGACGAAGTTCCACAAGATAAAGACGCTGCTGAGCAGCGCCGCGGCGCCGAAGGAGCCGCTGACGATGCCGATGCAGAGAATCACCATCGTCATGCAGATGGAGAAGAGCACGATGATGAGGATAAAGTAGAAGAAGTGCAGTCCTGCGTCGACGCGGAAGCCCATGGGGAAGTAGATGACCGAGGCGAGCACCATGGCTGGAATAATGCGAAGCGGGATGATGTCGACGACGATCTTGGAGATCAGATACGGACATGTGGTGTAGAAGCCGTTCTCCCGCTCCACGTTGAACAGCTTCCGCTCGACGATGAGCTGCTCAAGGCAGCTAAGAGACAAAAAGGAGGTGACGAGCAGCAGGAAAGAGACCGAGCCGGCGCGGTTGAGCGACCCCGGAAGATCAAGGGCCTGCTCGCGGTAGAGGACACACATGAGCGTCGCAAGGCACGCCACCACGGCCGAGTGGCATATCACTAGGTGGAAGGAGCCGAACAGGCACGTGATGGAGCGAGAGACGAGTAGCTGCAGCTGTTCATACACGTTCGCGTAGTACATACGGAAGCCAAACGTGGTGCTCAGGATGTCGGCCCCGCTTACCTGCTCACCGTCGTCGAAGTCGTGGCAGCCGCCGGACTGCGACGGCGCGCGCGGGGGCGGTGACCCGGGACTGCGGCACGGCGGCACTTGCGTGCGAGCCGCGGCCAGTGGAGACCCATCGGCCGAGGCGCTGCCGTAAGGCGCACCTGCAGTACTGGTGTTCTCGAGTGCGTCCTCTTCCTGCAACTCCGCGCGCACGGCGTCGTCGAGAATCTCTTCGACCTTCATAAGGTACTCCGCCTGGTTGTTGTGCGCCTCCCTCCTCGGTACCTCTCGCGTGTGGCCGAAGGCGGCCGTGACCCGCCGCTCGATCGTCGCCGCGGCGGACGCGGCAGAGCCGCAGTAGATGCTCATTCCCCGCGATAGCAGCAGGACCTTGTCGAAAAGCTCGTAGATCTCTTGTGAGGGCTGATGGATACTGAAGATGACGATGGGCTGGAACGCAAAGTAGTGCATGGCATATATGCGCATCGTCGAGTCCTTCGCCAGAGCCACCACCGCCTCCACCACGCGCTTCGCGCTCACCGCGTCCAAGCCGCTCGTTGGCTCGTCAAGGTACAGGATACGCGGGTTCGCCAACAATTCCACAGCGATAGACACGCGGCGCTTCTCGCCGCCGCTGATGCCGCGTGTCGTCTCGCCACCAATGAGCGTCTGTGCGCAGTGCTGCAGCTTCAGCGTCTCGATGACGCGCGCCACAATGCGACGCACAGTGCTGTGCGAAAGCGCCTTCGGCAGCTTTAGCCGTGCGGCGTAGAGGATTGTCTGCTCGACAGTCAGGGACGGCAGCAACGTGTCCTCCTGCGAGACGTAGCCGATGATGTTGCGGTATTGCGCCGCGCGGGAACCGGTCGTCGTGATGGGCGTACCGTTCAGGGCAATGGTGCCGCTGACTTCCCCTGACTTAGCGCGAGCCGAGAGCAAATCCAGCAGCGTGGTTTTACCGGCACCGGAGGGTCCCATGATAGCCAGCACGTCCCCCGAGTGCACTGTGAAGTTGATGCGGTGAAGCAGCGTGCGCTGCGAACCTTCGTCCGCAGCCCCCAGCAGAGGCGTATTCAAGGTATACCGCAACTCTGACACCTGCAACTCCAGCGGTGCGGCGGTGAGCCGGCGCAGCTCCTCAATGCGCGCGCACGCCGCCGGCGTCAAGGCGCGCGCCTGCTCATACACGCTCGCGCGAACAGAGACGTTGCCCTCAGAGTGACGACTGCTGGAAACACCCCGTGAAAGAAAGCCCCGCCGCTCGGCTCGCGGTACCGGCGAATTGTACAGCAGAGGCTCCTGCTCGTGCTCAACAGCGCTGCCGTCCGCGCTGCCGTTCAGGTGCACGTGGCGCTCATCGAGGACATCTGGGTCGCCGGTCTCGTGGCTGCCGCCGTCGTCGCCGTACGGCGTGCTCACGTGGAAGGTGATGAGGAAATCCCTGTCACGCTCGCAGGAGATGCTGCGAGTGTAGTAATAGTGAGTTCCAATCCCGCTCACCACGAGTAGCACCAGCAGCACGAGAAGGATGCCGAGATTCAGCTTCGCCAGGACGGCCGCACCGCCGCCGCCGCCGCTGTCGTCGTTGCTGTCGTCCGACGAGTCATCAGGGAAGCGGACGGTGTCGACGCACTCGGAGGCGCGGCAGTCCGCCTGGAACACCAGCGAGAGATCCGCCAGCGTCAGCTCGCAGAGCGAGGTGTTCTGTCCGCAGGCAAACCGGATGCTGTTCTTAATGGACGGCAGGATTTGGTTATTCAGCTCCTCTTTTTGTGAGCATATCGGGTCGTACTGCGGCGGCGGGTCCTCGGCGCAGGCGCAATGCGTCTTCTTGCACTCGTAGACGACGGTCTGCTCCGGGGCGGAGATGGACTGCATACTGAGCATCATCAAGGAGATGTACACCAGCACCGTGACGGTGATCACGGAGGCGAGAGCCACAGTGATGGACTTGGTGCGTCTGGGCCCCAGCAGTGCAGTGAAGCCACCAAGAAGCGCGAGTAAAGCGCACTCGACGATGAGCGCCACCTGTCCAGAGGTGCGAGCGGCGCGGAAAAAGCGCTGGCGCAGCGTGTTGTTGTTCGCGTCGTTCGGGTCAGGGTCTTTCTGGCCATACTTGAGCGAGCACTCCTGCGCGTCGCAGCGGAAAAAGGGATCCACATAGCTGTGATTCGGTTCTATGCGATAGATGGCCATGTTGCACACACCCTGCTCACCCTTCCTGAAGGCGGTGCCGTCTGATGTGGAACAGTTGAACAGAACCTCAACGGTGATGTTGCGGTTGCCGCTCATGAGTCGAACGAAGAACTCGTTCTTTAGCGTGCACTGGAATTGCTTGCTGTCACCGCGGACGGACGTGCTGTTGTCGCACTCAGCAGCGCTGCCGGCGTACTGCATGCAAGCCGCGTTGCTCTGGCATACCTGACAGCTGAGGCCGGTGAATTCCTTTTCGTCGCAGTGATCACAGAACTTGTTCGTCGAGTTCACAGGCATCACGCGATGCGGCCCTTCGCCTCCAATGGAGTTGGGGCACTGCCGCTGCGAGCAGTTCGCCGAGGTGTAGTAGAGGGGGCAGGTGCAGTGGTCGCCGGCAGGGATGCCGCCGTTGAGGCACGTGATCGAGTCTGAGTGCGAACCAGAGGACGCGAACACATCCATGCGGCTCCACATCGCTGCCTCTGCGGACGCCGGGCTCACATGCAGCGCTTGAGTGACAGATGCGCAAGTGGCAAGGAGGAGGAGCACAAGGAACACAGCCACCAGAGTAGTGGCTGCGCTGAGTGATGAGGCGTGGTGGCTGCGCGGCACGGCGCTGCGTGCTTCTTTCCGCTGCGGCGCCATCATGAAGTTACCCCGAAGTACGAGCCTCTGCAGCTCACCCGGTGCAAGGCTTTCGAAGGTGTGAAGCGACGGCCACTGGTCGCCAATGAATGAGGACACACAGAGGTGAGGCAGGAAAGGCAGAAGAGAAGAGCACTGCTCTGATGGAGATGTCAGCAACTCGTCACCCGCAAGGTGCCTTAGGCTGTTGCTTTACCGGTGTGAATAAAAAAAAACCTGCCGAGTGTGAGCGTGCGCGTATCGATAGGGCGCGTATTTGTCTTGTGTGCACTGAGGATGCAGGGGGAGGGGCGCACGAGGACGCACACACACGCAACCACGAAGAAAGAAGTAAAAGGTGCACCTCTATATATACACGGCCCAGGCACAAGATGCAGCGGCAAGCAACCAAACAACAATCGTGGCAGTGACCAGGCACAGTGAGAGCAGCAGCAGCAACAGCAGAAAGAGAAGGCGCGGGAGGAGGGGGGGGGACAGGGAGAGGAGGTGGCCGGCCACAAGCACAGGTTATTGCAAAACACACCGAGGGGGAAGGAGACCGTACAAATAGCATATATATATATATATCGATATATATAATGTATTGATATATATATATATATGTGTGTGTACAGGGCGAGAGAGAGAGAGACTGAGCGAGGGAGGAGGGCCAAGCGCAACACAGAGCGAAACGATCCACAAAAAGGAATGAGGAAGAAGCGGGATACGAGACAAGAGAGGGAAAAGAAGGTAAAGAGAACTGGAATCCGGAGCGCACGAAAAACAATACAAGCTGCGTGCGTGTGGGCGTGCGTCTGTCAGCGTGAGAGTGGAGGAACGAGGAGAGAGGGAGAGGGAGAGGGAGAAAGGATCCCTCACACAGCTACGAGTATGCGTGGATTTAGTTGTATAGAAGAGCCGGACGCCGGCAGCGTTGCCTCTCTCTGTGTGTGTGCGCGTGCGTGCGCGCAATGACGCCCGTGAGTGGATCGTTGGCCTTGTGCTCGAGCAAGTGGCTGGGAAGCGGCAAGAAAGAAGCGGCGTGTGCGAGGGGGGGGGTGCACCAAAGGCAGAGAACCGTACGCAGGCACAGAAAATGTAGAAGGGGAGAGGATCTCGTACACGAAATCGGATGCGCACGTCCTTTGATTGCTCTCTTTTTTAGCTTGTCCTGTTTCCTCTGTGTTATGGGTATTGGTGAGTGTGGTGTTGTTCGTGGAGAGTCAGAGATGTGACGGCTTTTGCATGTGCGTGCACGCGTGCGTACCGGGGCGAGGAATTCGATGCATCGGTGTTCGAGTAAGAATCGTAAAGGTGAGAAGGTTCGCAAAGGCAACGTCGTTGATCGTGGGGATGTTGCGAGTGGGAAAGAGAGAGGAGTGACAGAAAACGTGAGAATGACTTGCGTACGAAGGCGCGTAGACAAAAAACGGGATGCATGAAGGTGATGCGGCCTGGCCGGGTTACATGATGCGCGGTTAGCACCGCAGTCGATCCTCCGACGGCATTCACCTCGCACTCTTCCCTCCCCTCTCCATTAGGGATGCGTTCCGCCTTTCCCTCGCCGCCCCCCCCCCTCCCTCCCTCCCCATTCGTCTCTCCGAGATGGAATGCTCTTCGGCCCCGGAAAGGGGGCCAGCTGAGGTTGCAGCGCACCCGTTGGCGTGAAAGGAAAGGGTGGAGGGGAGGGGAGAGGCGAAGGATGAAAGGCACCCTTGCTGGTGCATCTCCCGCCCTTCCGCCCACGCAGCTTTCTCATGGTGTGCGTTTTTTTTTGTTCTCCTTATTTGTGCATTGGTCTTCCACAGACACCCGCACGCGCGCATGTCATGCCCACTTCTCTCGTGCCCTCGCACCTCACGTCTTACCTGCGTCCCACCCCTTCGGCTCTTGGCTTCACCTTGACCACTGCGCCATCGCCGTAGTCCTCTTAAACGTGTCTCCTCTTCCTCATCACACACACGCGTGCACGCAGCCGCTTCTCCACTCTCACGTCCACAGACGAATGCGCGTCTCTGCACGCCGCGCGAGACCGAGCTGTGCCACCGAGAGGGAGGGAGGCGCACGAGGAAAGGATCTGGGACAACTGGACGAACAGAGAGAGGGTAAGTCGGTGAGCTGGGCAGGGAGACGGGGAAAAGGTCAGACGGACACGCCACAAACACAAGCATGTGGGAGTTTCTCTTGTCATTAAACAGACGAAGCGGGTGATGGATGGGAGGGTGGTGGTGGCGGGGAGTAGAAGCGTCTGTCACACCTTTACGGCGTCATCACGCGTACACACCCCCACACGGCAAGCAGAGGACTAGTGCACAGTTCCGTCGGGACAACACCCCATCCCTTGTGATGCACACACCAGTCTCCGGCATCTGGTCACTTGACTTGTTCTTTCTACTAGCGTACACCATACCACGCCGCCGTTGTGCTCGCAATGCGCGCATGTGCATGGGCATGTGGGTCTTTGCGTGTCGGTGGTGGCGCGCCGCTCCGTCGGCAGGCACGCGCACGCGGCCACCTGCAGCAACAGACTTACAAAACACAGCCGCACAGACACCCAACACGAACACAGGCGCATACGCGGATTCGATTCCTATACTACGGGTCCTTCTCATCCCATCCGTCTTGCGTGACTGCTAGGCGATGCTGCTGGTGTAGTTGAGACCATCGCGAGCCCGGCGCAGTCCACCACCCTTTGTCTGCCGTGCGCGTGTTGCGCTGTAGAAAGAAAAGACCGTCTCGAAGCTGCACAGGCACACGCGCGCACTTGTGCGATGACAAGGAGAGGCGGTGGTGGTGGTGGTAGTCGAGGAGAGGGGAGGGGGGCGACACATGGGTAGTTCGACGGGGAAAAGTAAGAAAAAAAAACAGGACAGGAGAGGAAGGCGGGCAGCTTGCTACACGAAACATATGTAAAAGGAGAAGGAGGGCCATCACCCACGCCAGCCTTTCACCCCCCCCCCCTCTCTTCAAGCGCCACAAGAGCGTATAGGGGTGGATGAGAAGGGGGGAACGTAAAAAGCAAGGCACTTCGGAGTGCACACACACACACACCTAATTCCTTACCAGCCGCGGTGATAGAGGTGCTCGGGGTGGCCCGTCAGCTTTAAGGTGATGTAGCGAAAGAAGTCCTGACGGTCGCTACCCCAGAAGAGGTCGCGGCGTTCCTCTGGTGTCATGTTGCGGAAGTCGCCGATCGACGGGTTATTCTTGATGCGTACAAACGCGAGCTCACGCATGTACTGCAAGTCATCAAAGCCCCACCTGCGCGCCTCCGTGCGCACGGCGAACTCAAGCGGGTCGCTATCAAGGTAGTCGATCTCAATCGGTGGGGGCGAAATGGGGAAGTGAAGCTGGCGGGTCTGCTCAGCCGCCGGCACGGCCGCGAAGGCCGCAATGCGGGACGTGAAACGACGCATCCTTGCCGTGATACCTTATCTCTATCGGGGATACTCGGCCGATTGTATCAGAGACGATTGAGAGAGTGGGGGAGGGGGAATCAGCGCGTTAGACTTAGAGCACACTGCAGCAGCGCGGAGTATTGTGAGAGAACGAGGTAGGGGTAGGTGGTTGTTTAGGTGAGTGGGACGTAGATCACACGTCAGCCAAAACAGCCACAAAACATGGCGACACACCAAGCAGTGAGTAGCGGCAGCAGGTGAGGTGCGGGGAAGGAACCCCCCAAACAAAAAACACGTAGAAGAGGGCGACAGAGAGACACAGAGAGTAGCCTTGCGATTTCGTTCTGGTAAAGGAGAGGCAGCTGTGCCCTCTATTAGAAAGTGGTAATACTGTGTGTGCGCAACACATGCCTAAGCGACGACGCACTTGCCATCCTTGCCGCGTCACGGCCGATACGGGAGGGAGAGGGTAGCGAGGAGCGCAGGACTTTTTCCGAGAAATGGAAGAGACGCGATTCTGAGTGGGTTGCCGCCGCCGCCGCCGCCGCGGCGGCAGCAGCAGCCTCCGTGCCTGCTCCTCCCCTCCCACATTCTTCTTGAATAATGGAAGCTGTTGACATTATGCTGTTGTTGTGTTTCACTTTTCCGTTTCGATGTCCTCACGGTCCACCGCTCAAAATGGCGTTCTTTTCCTCCACCCACCCCCTCTTCGTCTCCCGACGTGTGCGGAGAGGCCACGCAACGCCGCTGGCACCAGCTGCATCGTGCAGCCTCTAAACTTCTGCACACAGACACAGGCACGCAACCGCTTCTCTGCGCATCCCCGAACTCTGCATTGCCTCTTTCCTCCACAGTCCTTCCGCTTTCTATCTCTCAAGTGCGCCCCTGGCCCCGCACCCAAGTGTGGATGTGTGCGTAGTAGTTGGGAACCAGCTGGCGTGGAAGGAGAGAGCATGTCGGACGGTAGACGACGAAAGACGGGAGCGTGGAGGTTGCATGTGGTCATGGAGTGCGACGAGAAGGGGGAGCAAGAAGCCGTGGGCACGCGCATTGTGCGCGCGCGTGTGTGTGTGACTGTGCTAGGTGAGTATTAAAACGCAACGGTGCCGCCGGCTGAGTCGCACAGAGAAAAGAGCCATTGAAGGGAGGAGAAGGAAGGAGCTAACACAAGTATCTGGAGAGGAGGCGCTGCGCAACCCACATCCCCTCTCCCCAACGTGATTATAAGGGGTGTTATGGAAAGCGCGTGTCTTCGGCGACCTGCTAAAACAACGAGCAAAGAAAACAAAGGAAAATAGAAAAAAGGGAAGCTTTTTATTGAAACACCGAGGCATTGGCTCGCGACGCTGCACGCGAGCGCACGGTTCAAGTCGTTGGCAATACGGAAACAAAAGGGAGCACAGGCGAAACAGAGAAAGATGGTCAAGCAAATACCTTCTCCCTCCCTTCTCTTTAGAGGTGCAGAGGGGAGGGGCAGGGGGGGGGTGTACAGAGGGGAGGGAAAAAGGTCAGTTGAACACGGAGAAAAACTCACAACTCATGCGCAATACTAAGGAATAAAAATTTTCATGTATCCAGTGGAGAGGAGGAATGAATTCGAACACGCATGGGACGAGTATGGGGAGAGGGAGTAGGGGAGGGGGAGGGGCTGAGAGTCGGAAGAGTGAGAAGATGTGGCGTGCCGAGCAGGTTACTTGCGGGCCACACGCACGCACATAGAAAAAATGCTGCGATCGGTGCTTCGTGGATATTGCGGAGAGGGAGGCGGAGCACTTCCCCGTCCGGAACGAAAAGGCACACAACAAGCGAGACGCACCCGCAAAGACAAGTCTCGGAGCCCAAAGCCGATGACACGAACACGCATGTCGACAAGACGCAAACGCAGAGACAGAGGAGGGAGAGAGGCCGGCACGTCCAAGTGCACAGCCGTTTAGTGAGAGCAAGCAGCCGTCTGCATGAGAAACCGTTTCCTTTTGCCGACGGGGCAAGCCCAAAAGAGATACGCCTCTCCCCCAAAAAATCAGGGTGAAACATAACAATAAGAGGGGGGCGGCGGGGAGAGGGGGAGGGAGGGAACCAAAATGCAATAGCATGTTCCGGCTTCTGAATTCATTGAGACGGGTAGAGTTCAGCCGTGTGAAGAGAAGGAGAGGGAAAGGGAGGGGCAGAGGAGCAGGGGGGGGAGGAGGAAGTACAACAGGAGACGGAGTCGGAAGAAGCAGCCACGAAAAGAAACAGTGCTACAACTTATATGGGTTGTCCCTTTTTGTGTTTGCTTGCTCGCGGTCAATCTGCGTGGCTCTCGCGCACGCTACTCGCTGATTCCCTCCTCCCGCTTCTCTTGTTCGAGACTCTTTCCTCTCCTTGCCATGCACTCCTCGCCCACCCGCCGCCATGTACGTCATCGGTGTGTGATTGTGCGCCGATATGTGCTCATGAGCTTCTCGTCGCTCCTCCGCCACCGGCTCTCTCCCCCTCCGTCGCTGTTGTCAGTTGGTTCTTCGCCTTTCTTGTCCTCATGCTGAGAAAGTTCAGTTTTTCCTGCTGTTTTCGAACCCACTGCTCCTCGGTGTTAGCGCGCACCGGCAGTAGCAGCCCACCCCGACACACACCCGAACACACTCGCTCATTCCTTCACCGTTGATACGAGTGCGTGCCATCAGTAGCGACCGCGTCACCAATCAATGAAGTAGAAAGAGGAAAACAAATAATGGAAAAGAAAGATAAAAAAGAAAACCGCCGTCGCTATATATATATATCAGCCCTCGTCTCTCTGGCCGGCTTACGAGCACCACTTTGGTTTACTCGCGTCGATGGCAGAGTTTGTGATGATCGACCATTTGCCGCTGCCCCGCCGTCTTCTCCCTTTCTCCTCCACTTGCCCACTGACCACCCAGTCCGTCACTTTCCTCTTCGCCCTTGCAGGTATTGCCGTCACAGCTCACGCACACATACACAAAACGCCGCAAGATGCACGTGAAGAGGCGTCCAAACATGGAAAGGAGACAGATGGATAATGAGAGGCGGGTAGTGTGGAGGGGGAAGGAAGAGGAGGGGGAGGGGGGCAGTCCATGCACGAGTGTCCTCAACAGAGTTCGAAGACGTAAAACATACCCAAGCACACGTACACGCACCACACAAAAAAGGCGCGGGCCACGTCACTGGTCATCCTGCTCTCCCGTAACCGCAGAGGCAGACTCCGTAAAGTCCTGTCCGGCGTTTATATGGAAGCCAAAACATGATAGGAGGAGTACGGGTTTGCTAGTTGCGTAGAGGGACACCGTGGAGCGGCAGTGCCATCCGCAGCTGCCTGATCGAGCCCACATGGGGAAGATGAAGTTCTCCCCGAGAGTGCTTTTTTACCAGGTGGGCTGCGGAGCACCATTGCCTCCAGTGACGCCGTTGTGAGGGCCGCGTCTACTCCCTTTTCAGAGATGCCATGTCAATCACGAAGCGGTAGCGCACGTCGCTCGCCAACATGCGCTCGTAGGCCTCGTTGATGCATTCGATGCTGATCTTCTCCACCGTCGCGGTGATGTTGTGCTCACCGCAGAAGTTGAGCAGCTCTTGTGTCTCAGGCATGCCAGCAATATTCGACCCGCCAACACACTGGCGCGAAGCGATAATGCGCCGGGGGTCCAGCGGCGGGTGCGCGTGCTCCGGCATGCCCACCAGGGCAAGCTTGCCGTCGATGTCCAGCGTCATCATGTAGGGGCGCAGGTCGTGGCTCATGCCCACCGTGTCCACAATCACGTCGAGTGTTCCCTGAATCGAATTCATCTCCTGCTCGTTGTTCGTGTTGACGACGTGGTGCGCGCCGAGGTTTTTCGCCTCCTCGACTTTGTTCGAGGAGCGAGTGAACACCGTCACTTCCGCCCCCATCGCGTTCGCCAGCTTCACGGCCATGTGGCCCAGACCGCCCAGCCCAACCACACCCACGCGCGTGCCCTTCTTCACTCCCCAGTACCGCAGCGGCGAGAACGTCGTGACACCAGCGCAGAGAAGCGGTGCCGCGGCGCACAGGTCGAGGTTATCCGGGATGCTCACAACGAAATGCTCGCGCACCACCACGTGGTCGGAGTAGCCGCCAAAGGTCGGCGTCTTCTTGTCCTGCTGCGTGCTGTTGTAGGTGAACGACGCGCCATTCACGCAATACTGCTCCAGGCCGCGCTCGCACTGGCGGCACTTCATGCACGAGTCCACCATGCAGCCCACGCCAACCCTGTCGCCAGCCTTGTACTTGGTCACTTCTGAGCCCACCTTCGTCACGTGGCCAACAATCTCGTGGCCGGGCACCATCGGGAACGTGGAGCCGTCCCACTCATCGCGGGCCTGATGCACGTCGCTGTGGCACACACCGCAGTACGCTATGTTGATCACCACATCGTCAGGGCCAACGTCACGGCGCTGGAAGGTGAAGGGCTCCAGCTTCGACTTGGCGGAGAGGGCAGCCCATCCGTGCGCTTCAGTCGGCATGGCGGTGATGATAAAGCTGGTGTTTGAGTGGGAAGAGGGAGGTGGGGGAGGGGGCGTGATTGAATGGTGGGCCGAGGGAATGCAGAAAAGATGTGCAAATGAATAGAGGATGCTTGAGAGGGAGCTGGGATGGGCGGATATGGCGGTGGGGCGTTGTGTTACGTGGTGCGGTGTCGGTGGTCGATCGCGACACCGACAGACACGATAAGATCAAGGGCAAGGAGAAGAGGAGAGAAGAGGATAGTGCAGGTCTTGCTACATCAGGATGCATGAGCGAGGATTGCTGGGGGACGTGTGCGGGTTCCGTTGCTGCGCGCGCGGGTGTGCGTGCGTGTGTGTGTGTGTGTTTCCGTTCGTGACCACGGTGGATAAATGCGTTTAGCAAGACCAGGAAGCGAGGGAGAGGCGATGAGTGTCACTTTACCGAGCTCGCCGGCCCATAGTCACCGCTTCCTGTCGCATATACTTGGGCTGCATCGCCTGCTCTCCACCTCGCGTTCTTCGCTGCTCTTTAACCTGAAGACGTCGGTGCGCCACCACATACTGTGACGCGCCGGGTGGGTGGATGGGTGGGGGAATGAGCGTGACTGCCAGCACAACCGCTGCTGCCCCTGCTGCTGTGCATGTCTGATACCATCAAGCGGCACGGAAGCCAAGCGAAAGGGCAACAACGGCGAAAAAAAAAACGAGATGAGCGGGGGCAGGTGCTTGCGCGCGTGTTTTGTGGACGCGCTTCCTTGGTGCGATTGCGACGGTCATCTGTTGTTCAGCTTTTCGAAGGCTATGGGGTGGGGTGGGGTGGCATGTAAAAGGCATACAAAGAGAAGCAGGCGCAGCAGACAGAACACGTGCGACGAGGCAGACGCGCGTCCGCACAGAGTTACGGTGCGCCCCCTCCCCTTCCTCACCCCCTCACTACGTCTCTGAAGGGAACGTGAGCAGAGAGGTGACGAGAGGAGGGGCGCGTGCGCATGTGCACGTGGAGTGAGACGCACTGATGCAGCAGTGAGAGCAAAGCCGCTGCCAACAGACACACACACACACACACGCGCAGACTCAGCGCGTGCAAGGCGCAGCATCCGCGCAGGAAGAGGCTCTCCGGCTCTAAGCTGTGCAATACATAAGAATACTCTGGCACCAATGCGGCCACCAGCATTGAAAGAGTCGAAAGTGAACCCCGTGCCCGGTGTTCACCCCGTTTCGACGCCTTCTCGTGGCGATGCCCCCACCCCTCTCTCGCCAAAAAAGAAACGACCACGAGCAGATGTTTTTTGCTTTTGGTGTAAGCGTGCCCCCACATCGATTGGCGCGCGATGTCGTCCCCATCGATTTCGTTATGGGTGGTTGCAATCTGTGTGTATCAGTAGAGGGCTCAGCGGTCACGGGTGGTGTGCGTGACTAGCAGGAGAGCGAGAGAAGATGGGTGGGGCTTGGGCTAGCGAAAGAAAAGGAGCCATAGAGGTTGAGTGAAAGATACACGCTAGCAGGTGGCTTTTAAATTCCTCCATTCCCGCCTCTTCTCGTGCGTGTGCTGGGGCGCTTCCGAAACTCACCCTCCCGCTGATCCGCCACGGTGCACGAGGAAAAGAGCCCCTTCACTCCGTGTAGAGATCGTACAAAAGCGGGGCGATGGGGGCGGCCACGCTCCACGTCACACGCATCTTACAGCGACCAGTGTTGCCGCCGTCAGCCGGTGTGTCACGAGATCGCTTGCTATGCGCCGCCGCTCGCTCTGCGTCTTTCTTCGCGGCGTAGTAAGCTCGCCCAGCCTCATAGAAGTGACGAACAAGCTCACATAGCAACGTGCGCACGGCTCTCTCCAGATCAGTTTCGCAACTTGCTATGGAGAAGCCGCCGCCTGCGTTGCCGTCTCCTTTCAGCGTGCTCCAGCCGCTTGTCGGACTCTGAGCGGAGCTTGTGCCGCGTGGTTCCTCAAGGAAGGCGAGGAGTGTCTCCAGCGCTTCCTCCCATCGATCCCAGCAGACGTTCTCGCGGGCAGTGCTGCGGGTCGCAGAAGATAACGGCACGGCTGCTGTGGAGGTTGGTGCTGACGACGCCTTTGCGTGTCTTGAGGCTCGAGATGGAGCAGACAGGAGTGCGGTAGTCATGCCACTCACGGCAGCCTTGATGTCTTCCACCCCCGCCTCTGTGACTTCCTCCAGCTGCCTAGAGTGCGTCCTGAGCAGTGCCAGAGTGGACAAGCGCAGTTGCTCAGCGCTGGCACCGGTCGGCCCAGCATCGCCGCTGTCACCGAGGGCGCACACACGCCACATCTCGTGGTCCATGAGAAACATGCAGCGGCGCCGTAACGACAGGTTTTGTGTGACGCGCATGTCGCGTTGACTTCGAGCAGCAGCACGCGCCTCCATGGCAAGGATTCCCGGTCACACTACAATGCCAGCAACGCCGTAAGCGGGTGTCGAAAGGGGGAGAGAGGTGGCGGAGGTTGTGTACGGCTATGTCTGCGCTCAAAAAAGAGGGAGATGACACGCTGGTGAGCGCTGTACACGCACAGCCCCGATCGATGGTGAACGGCGCCACAACCCACGTGCCTTGTGAAGAAGGAGGGGCGGAGCCTCCCGATATGAAGGGATGCGAAGGAGAGAACGAGGAGGAGGATGGCGCGGACTTGTTGGCCCGCTCGCTGTCTGCCACAGCCCCGCTTTGCCGCCGTGGTGCTGGCAGGGAACTCGCCCCAAGTGAGTTGTGGGCGAGCGTGGAAAGAGAGGGGGCGCACGCACGCACGCACGGAGAGCGCAGCAGACATGCGACATCATCCAGCGATGCAGCGCGGTCACGAAGAACGATCCATGTATGTTTTGCACTGGCGCCGCGCCTTGCGTACGCCGGGCCTGTACATGGAGAGGCCGACTGAAGAGGCGAGGTGCGTGCATGCTGACACACGTGCGCGAGATTGGCCGGGACAAGGGAGGGACAGCGTAGCTTGTCCAGTGCGGCTCAGCAACAGCGCCCTGCGGCACCTGTCCGACATGCGTACCGCCATCTCCGCTCAGCTCCGCGACTAAAGAACGCATTCTAACGTCGCTGCAACAACGGTGCCAACACGCGATATGCAAACTTGAGCAGAGCAGTGGCGTCGCGGGCACACCTGCGTGCGCTGACACACGCAGACACCTGCGGCATGCTTAGCTTGCAAGCCATGCCCAGAAGTCTGAGACAGCAGCAACGTCCTCCGTCACTGCCGCCGTGTTATGGTCTTTAGTTGCGCGTGTGGCAGCAGCATCGACTTTTCCAGCACTTTTTTTCGCTGGTGGCGTACTCCCTTCGGCATCTGCGTACAACTGTTGATGCAGAGCACCGTTGTTTTCCCGTAGAGCACGTTGCAACCAGGCCGCGAAGGACACCGGCGATACGTTAGGCGCCATCCGGCCATGCGCGGGGGTGGCAAACTGCTGAAAGAGACGCTGTCCCAGCGAGTAGAGCGTTGGCGAGTGTGCGGCGTCCAACACACCCCATATGTGCCACACGCCAGCCAAGAGTGTCGCCACAGCGGACCTCGAGCACGGTGGCACGGTTGACCCGTCACTGGAAGTGATGCGACTATCGACGACGTCATCCGCGATCTGAGCTGTCAACCGCACTGCCTGCACTCGATCCAGTGTCGGGACGAGAGAAGCGGCAAGGGCGGCCAGCGACACCACCGAGATTGCTCCCGATGACGAGGGGCGCTGTAGGCGTTGATCGGCCACGTACGCCAAGTCCATCATTCCCGCAAAGCCTGAGCGAAGAATAGAAAAGACGGAGGTGCGACGCGCTTCGCTCCTCGCTGTGCACGGCGATGACGGCGTAGCGGCGGCAGACGGCGCACGCGCAACGGAATTCGCATCGACAACAGGGGCGCCGCGCTGCAGAGCCTCAAGCGGCAGAGACGGTGCGCCGCGGACAAAGTCGTCGAGCGACTGGGCAGGCGCTTGGGCGTGCGACAGTGCACTCGACGAGGGGGCGGCGTTCGTGTCATACGTCGCGCACGAGAACGCTAGCGCCTCCAAGCAGAAGGCCCATACTCGCCGCACATCCGCCGCTTCAAGTGCCACGTCTTTCGCCCGTCGCGACTGCTCGAGTTGCGACTCGAAAAACTCCGCCAGTATCGCATAGATGGCACGCGGCTCCTGTAGGGCTGCGTACAGGCGAGGACTGGCCTCGGCAGTTCGCGTCATGCGTAGTTGCAGTTCCTGCATCAGCAACTCTACCTCATTCAAGGGTTGCTGCGTTGGGATGCAAGACATCCGGCTCGGTAGCTGTCGGCGGTTGCGTGGGGGTCACTGTGTCCTTCGCACTGAGCTGTATGTCGCTTTTACTTCCGCGCCTGCTGGCACCACAGCAGGCTTGCGAAGAAGAAGGTGGTGGTGGTGGGGAGATAAAGGAAGCCAACAGCACGACACGGACACGCGTGTACTGCGGAGAGCAAGCTGTAAAGGGATGGGGTAGAGCATGCGCCATCGAGGGCGCGTGAGAGGACGTAGATGAGGCCGCGCGCTCATGACTCGATCACTTCACGTCACCTTCCGCCGCCCTTCACGAAAACGCAAGCGCGTAACAACACAGCAAACGGAAAGGGCCAGCTGCAACACGGGACGGCCGCCATTGAACCAGGGCTCGATGTGCGGCATCCCTTCCCTGCAAGCGTCTGCGTGGGTGAGCGGCGTGTGCCGGTGCACAAGGGAAGAGGCTCGTTCGTTTTTTTCTCTTTGTCGTTTGTGTTACCTTGTGCGCACGTGTGCGCCTTTTCGTCTGTTCTTCCAGAAGTTGCGCAGCCCACTGCTTCGTCTCGTGATAGTCGTACACCATATCCGGCGGTACTCCGTAAGCGGGCGATGGTGTTGCGGTGCGTAAATACATATATACGTATATGTATATATATATGGAGGAGGAGAGGCGGGCGGGCCACGGTGCACATCACACAGATAAACAAGCGCGCAGAGGGATGTGGGCAAGTGAAGACAGGCAAGATTATGATGTACGCTGTGCTGCTTGGCGTCTATGCAAGCCGTATTCCTTCGTCTTCATGGCGTGCATGTTTGCTGTGCGATTGGTGAGCCGCCGTCGGATGGCGAGCAAGGACGGAGGGCGATTGATGGAGAGGGGTTGGGGAAGCCACTGCGCCGCACCCCATCCCTGTCCTCTTCACCCCTTCTTGCTCCTCCCCATCCCGTGCTCATTGTCCGCGTGCCTGCAGAGAAGAAAAGACACTGATGCTCACGCATCCACACCACCGCGTTTCAGTAGTTGTAGTCGCCGAAGTCGTCGAACTTCGACCAACGTCCGGTGCCACCTTTCTTGTGCTTACCTTTGCGGTCACCTGTTCTGTAGTCCTCCTTATAGTCGCTGCGGGTGTAGGTCTCGTGTGGCGCCTTCTTCACCGCTCGTGGGCGGCCCTTCTCATGCCTCTCACGCTCTCCCTTTGCCGGATAACTGCCGTGATGGCAGCCAAGCGAGGATGGGCTGGGCGCTGTGTCTGGTGTATCTTCGAATTCCACGTCAACGCCGCGCTTCTTCTGCTCTTTCACGCGCGCCTCTTCCACGGTCAGCTCCATTTGCTCCAGCTCAGCCGCCGTCTTGGCAGCGTTCAACACTTGGCGATTGAACAGTACTTTGGCTGCATTCACAGCGTTGTTGCACACCCCCTTGCCCTGGTACACGCGCTTCAGGTAGAGCGGATACTCCTGAACAAACACATTCTTCCACTTGCGCTTGCCTTCGCTGCGCGTCAACATGGTCGGCGCCAGGTACTTCTTTTCATCTGACAGCTCCTCCTCCTTCCACACGATGCGGCTCCACTGTGCGTTCCAGTAGCGCTGCATGGGATGGGTCCCGGTGTTGGAGTCCTTGAGGAGCCGCGCCACATCGCGGCTAACTCGCTCGAGCTCCGCCACCTGTGCCGGCATGCTGAAAACGGCGACGTGCTCCCACATGAAGAGAGAGCTCGTCAGCACTCGAGGTTTGGGGTGCTTGTATTGGTACTCGTCGCCACCCTTTTCGGTGGTTTGAGAGCTGCCGGAGTCGAACTGAGCACCCGCTGCTTCACGGTCGGCACGTCGCCCTCCACGGCGACCCTTCTTGCCGGGCCGCGACTCGTGAGCCGCGCCGTTGCCGTTGGACGTCATAGCGGCTCCTTTCGAGCTCATTAAAAACAACTAAGACACGGTTTACGGGACTGGCACAAGTGCATGCAAACAACAGCGAGAGACGTCCTACACGCACACGCACACACACACAAAAAAAATAAGAAAACGGCCAGCAGACCGGCTAAGTAAGAGTGAGGGCGTCGAAACGGCCGGCTGTTGGTTTAGGGTGTGCTTGCCCATCCCGCACACAGAGAGCGAGAGAGGGTGCGAAGAAACAGGTGAGCGACGGGGGAGAGGGAAAAGGTAGGGTTAACTGTGCATTCCGTTAATGCGTCCATTTCTCTGTCGTAGAACACCATGGGTTCAGCTTCCCTTCCACTCTGCTCTGCGGCCCTGCCGCAGACCCCACACCGCGTGGTGCGAAGCAGCCGTCGACACAAGCGTTGCAGCAGTGCGCCGGCCCAGCCAACTGAGAGCATGAGCTCCTCATCAAACTCTACCCACCAAAACACCGCGTTGCAGCCGCTCCTTCCATCATGCCGGTCTCCACCCCTGGTACATCCCCCTCGGGGTGACAC
>NC_018250.1:126955-127867 GCF_000227135.1 Leishmania donovani | reverse complement strand
GCGAGAGAGGGTGCGAAGAAACAGGTGAGCGACGGGGGAGAGGGAAAAGGTAGGGTTAACTGTGCATTCCGTTAATGCGTCCATTTCTCTGTCGTAGAACACCATGGGTTCAGCTTCCCTTCCACTCTGCTCTGCGGCCCTGCCGCAGACCCCACACCGCGTGGTGCGAAGCAGCCGTCGACACAAGCGTTGCAGCAGTGCGCCGGCCCAGCCAACTGAGAGCATGAGCTCCTCATCAAACTCTACCCACCAAAACACCGCGTTGCAGCCGCTCCTTCCATCATGCCGGTCTCCACCCCTGGTACATCCCCCTCGGGGTGACACGCAGGCTCCCCTCCACACCAGCAAGCCGTGTGAGGGCCGGGAGGGGGACACGCTGGAGTCACGCGGACACTCTGCCTATCACATGGATGGCACAAGCGTGCTCTCTGCCGCGTGTCGCTCTCCGACGCACCCCCATCCGGGACCTCACCGCCGACATCAGCAGCGATGGCTCCCACGGACCTCGCCATGTCGTAGGCACGCGACCCTCTGACCAACAGAGATGTGGTTCAGCATGAGCCGGGAATAGGATGGCCGCCTGGAATCTCCCCACCGAGAGCAGGCGCACTGGTCCTTGAAGCCATGCACTGAGAGGTGTCCTGCGTCATCAAGGGATGAAATGAAGCTGGAAAGCGGAGGAGATGAGCAGACAGAGACACACGACGGCACGCACTCACGCAAGCCAGCACACGGACTAGATCAAAAGCAGAACGATGGCGCCGAGGAAAGACAGCGATGATTTCGCAAAGTCCGTTGTCGGCATGCGAAATAAAAAAGACGGTGCCAAATCACATACGATAAATCAGAAGTGTAGACGGACTGCAATCTTATACACGTAAACCTACATATATATACAGAGGTGTACTTTTA
>NC_018250.1:102828-126856 GCF_000227135.1 Leishmania donovani | reverse complement strand
TGGATGGCACAAGCGTGCTCTCTGCCGCGTGTCGCTCTCCGACGCACCCCCATCCGGGACCTCACCGCCGACATCAGCAGCGATGGCTCCCACGGACCTCGCCATGTCGTAGGCACGCGACCCTCTGACCAACAGAGATGTGGTTCAGCATGAGCCGGGAATAGGATGGCCGCCTGGAATCTCCCCACCGAGAGCAGGCGCACTGGTCCTTGAAGCCATGCACTGAGAGGTGTCCTGCGTCATCAAGGGATGAAATGAAGCTGGAAAGCGGAGGAGATGAGCAGACAGAGACACACGACGGCACGCACTCACGCAAGCCAGCACACGGACTAGATCAAAAGCAGAACGATGGCGCCGAGGAAAGACAGCGATGATTTCGCAAAGTCCGTTGTCGGCATGCGAAATAAAAAAGACGGTGCCAAATCACATACGATAAATCAGAAGTGTAGACGGACTGCAATCTTATACACGTAAACCTACATATATATACAGAGGTGTACTTTTATACCTGCAGACGTGTCCGCGTCTCTGCCCGTGTCTAGCAGCTGACGGGAAGGGGTCCCACAGAGAGAGAGAAGGGCATACAGCACAGGATAAAGAGAAAGAGAGGGTGCCCAGAGATAGACAGCAGGCCCCTCAAGGTGTGCGGAGCTGAGGATGTAAAAGAAACGACAAAACAGCGGAACATGAACGATGCAAGTAACAGAGGAGCAGCGCACAGAGAGCAAGCATGCGCAAGCGTGCGCTGAAGCTCACAGATGCGGTGGGAGAGAGAGACAGGGGAAGGGTGTGGATGGGGCGGGAAGAAGCCATTGTCGGCAGCGTGGACGCGGCGTTGTGCGAGTGCGTGTGTTTCTGTGACGGTGTGTGGTTCATAGGAGATAGGTGGGCACGGGTGCGTTGTTGCCTGCTCGGCCCCGTATTAAAAACAACACAAAAACAGACATGGATGTCGGGACGGTAGCCATGAAACGCGGGCGAGACGGAGGGGGGGGCTAATCGGAAGGAAGAAGGGGAAGTGGATGGCGTGGGGCTCCAAAGCAGCAGTTCGTGTGATTCTGTTCAAGGAGACCAACATGATGGGCAAAAAGATGGAAGAGTTGGATGGAAAGCTGAACGGCGCAGAGGGACAAGAACGCGTATGCGGCCCAATAAACACGCTGCACGTTGTCGTCGTTGTGTCCGTGTGCGCGTCTACTTTGGGCCTCCCCCTCGATGCGTTGCCAGCACTTCCAATGCCGTCAGCAGAGGTCGAGCCACATATCTCAGACCTGTGCCACAGGCCTCGCTTATGCGTGTCGCCATCACCGTCGCATGCCAGACGCACGCAAAAGAGCAGGGAAGCGCGTGAGGCGGCGCAGGATCCGTCACCGCTTCAGCTTGCTCAACCGCACCCATGCACGCGCAGCCGCTGTTGGCTTTCCGTTTCCTCGCCCTCTTTCGCGTCTCTTTTTCATTTTCACTTATGAATCCATAAAGACAAACAGAGAAGCACACACAAGACACGCGTGCACGCACCGTCATCACGCACGAAAGGGGCGCTGGAGGTGACCCGGCGACGGTAGTGTACACGCATACCTGTGCAGCAGACTGCAGGCATTGGCGCGGCAGCGTAAACCAGAAACAGATGCGAGGAGCCGTCTCTCCGGTAAAGCCTAATCCTCCTACGCTCGTTCAGCATCCGATCTTGTCCACCTGTGCGTGCTCGTCTCTCTCTCTCCATGCCCACATGTCCACACCGGCGGAAACCGTGTGCATGCGGTGTGCGGTTCTGCTCGGCACTGCAGAGTCTGTTGTGTGCTGCTGTTTGGTCCATCCTCCGCATCCGCTCTCTGCTGCCTATCGTGTGCGCCGTTGCACACACGCGTGCACCACGAGGCCGGCATGCCCCGCACGCAAGTGCAGGCGCACGCGTGTGTGCAACTTTCCAAGTCGGAAGAGCACGGAGGGAGGGTCCGTGCGTCGACACCCGCGCTAGACACACGAGCACACACGCATATAGATGATGGCAGACGCGATGTGGAGAACGGCAGCACGGCATCAGCACCATTCTCACAGTCAGAACAGCAATGCATCATGGAGGAAAGGGTCCTGGCAAGCAAGCGCGTTGCACGTTCTTTGAAGACGGCTACAACCATAAAGCGTACACACAAGCGCGCAAAACGAAAAAAGAGAGAGGCGACCACAACGATGTCGTCATCACCGTCGTCCCTGTCATGGCTCCCCGACGTGGCTGTGCCCCGTAGCACATGAGACCCAACGTACAATGTGGAGGGGAAGAGGTGAAGCACCAGCGTAAAGTCCGCTGTGTCTTATAAGAGCTGCCGATGGCACCTGCGACACCCTTCATTAGTACGCCCGGCGATCGTGCTCGCCCACCGGCCCCTTTGTTTTCTGCACCGTCTCTTCATCTCAAATACGGAGACGTGGCGAGGGACGGTTGTGCATGTGTGTGTGTGGGGGCGTGTCTCCCTTAGCGCCCTACGCTTTATTCCTTCACCGTCACTATCAGCCTGACCATCATGTTCGCTACGGCGTCCATGCGCTGCGCCGTCAGCCTCTTGAGCTCCTCTAACTCCCTGTCCGTCTCACGAGCGAGTTCCGCGTTTTCGGCATCAGCGCCGCCGTTCTGCTGCGCGCGGTACCTGTCGTACTCTCGGTCCTTGTCAGCGCGAAATGAGGCAACCTCGCGCTCGGCGTCGGCCTTAGCCTGCTTTACCTTCTGCTGCTTGCGCGCCTTGGCGTCGGAGATGAGCTTGTTGCGCTTCTCCTCCGCAGCGAGAAGCTTCTGCACGTTGTCCTGCTTTGGCGGCATGATAATGATGACGGCGACCTCGGAACAGGAGGATGGGGGATTCCGGTTTGGAGGGAGACACGAAAAGAAGGCGAGGTGGGCACGTCCGACAACGCGCCCACGAATCCAGTCCACAGCAGTGTTTTTCTTTTTTATATGCTTTTCCTGTGGCAGCGGGAGGGGGGGGGGGAATGCGGCTGCAACAACGACAGAGGCGGCAGCCAAAGAGAGGAAACCAAAAACGGGCGCTTGATGCGACTCGCCCAGGGAACTCGCGAGAAGGCGAAAGGGGGTGCTGGCGCTGGTGATGCTGTTGGTGGACACTGCCCGGCAATGATAAGATAACGTGGCGTCGATTTCTTCTCTTCGCTGTCGTGCGTGTGCGTGTGTAGGCAAACAATAGAAAAGGCTGATGACGCGCGCATGTGAGTTGGGTGATGCGCGCATGTAAGAGCCGGGAAAACGAAAAAGCAAACCCCAGTGAGCACAGAGAGACCAAAAGAGGGGAAGGGGGAGGCGTGATATGAGAGAGGAGAACGTGCCCAGCGCCGACGTACTGGCCTCACCTCTCCCTTCCGTTCTCTTCCTCGTAATGAGCCCGTCGGAGTGAGGCAGCCGTGAGCGCGCACACACACACACGTGGTATGTATGCGAACGGCACGCTCAGCGTGCAGGGCAGCAGAGGTCGTCGGTGGACGCGTAGTCTCATGATTTCCGGTTCCGCGTACATCCAATGGGATTCTTTGTCCTGGGGCAATAAAGACCTGGCAAAACCGCTATCGCATCATCGTACACACGCACAGCCACACACATGTGTGTGTGGGGGACAGGGGGGGGGGCGCCTCAGCCGCTGCAACTAGCCGAACAAGATGCGGAAAACAACAAACGAAATGGCGAAGACCATGACACCGGAAAGAAAGAAGAAGCCCATCACTTGGTGGAAGCCAAACGCAACAACCTCCTCCGACGGCAGCGCCTTGTACCCCTCTTTCTCCAGGCGGTAGCGGAAGTAGGGCATGTGATAGACACCCCAGGGGACAACGACACGCGTGCTCTCCGGGTATGTGTCGATCCGCTCCATCGCGCGACGGGCGCGCGGATCCACCGGCGGGTCGTAGCCTTCCAGCACCATCTGATACGCCATGCGTGACTCTAGCGCGTCGCGAACGATGATGCCATCGAATTTTTCGCCGTCTGCTACGACAGGGCGAATGCTGAAAAAGGGAAGCAGGCGGCGCAGCCATTGCTGTCGTGCGGCGCTCGCCGAACCGGCCTGGAAGGGCAACCGGCCGTCCTCGCAGAGGATCTTGTCAAAGTTGCGCTGCAGCGCGTCGCCATTCAAAACGCGCTGGAAGTACGCAGGGGCGGCAATGTTCGGGATCGGGTAGAGTGTCACCTCCTTCTTCGTGTCCGGGTGCTTGTACCGCAAGATGGTGCAGATGAGTCGTGGCGGGTCGCTGCGCATGTCCATGATGCCCTTGGTCATGAGCATCGCGCTCTTCGACTTCATGGAGTCCATGCTGATGTAGGACAGGAAAGGAAAAGAAGCTGATGCGTCTCTGGATGTGTGCGCGCGTGCGTGCATGCTGATGGCCGTTGATATCAACAGCCTCTCGCGCCTTCTGTGGGCACGGAGATGAGCGCTACGGAGCGAGCGAGAGAGCGTGGATGCTCCGGAGAACGTCAAAGCAGGCGATGTTCAGCCAGCAACGGGGTCAATCGGAGAGCGTGTGTGTGATGACGTTGAGTTGTGCGCCTGTGCGTGTTCAAAGGTGTGTGGTGGTGGTGGGGGGCGGATGTACGTGTGCCGCGTGAGGCAGCATGCAGGGCAGAGCACCGGAGGATAGGTGTTTCTCTGTGTCCGCGGCCGATTGCGTTTCTGAGCGAGCCGAAGGGGAGTGTTAGCCCCCCGCCCCCCTTTTGACTCTTCAGAAGCTCCGTATTCGACTGGGACCGAGCTCTGAGCAGTCAACGCTTGTGTCAGCCACGGCTGCACTAGCACACGGCTTCGCCTGACTTGCTTCCACTTGCACAACCAATACAGACAGAGAAAAAGAACAAAACTGCGTTGATCACATTATTGGGCACAAGTAAAAAAACAGGCATTGTGGCCGCCCCTCTGTCCCGCGCTGAGCATCAGATGCGTGATGGGCGTCTGGGTCTTTGCGTGATTGGTTGCTTGTAGTCGTGCGCTGTTACACGTCCACACCTGCACACCAAGCATGAGATCGTCCTCCACGGCCGTGAAAGGTGTTCTACATCACAGGCGCACTCCCCCCTCCGTTGACGTATTTTACCGTCCTCGCCCGTTCACGCAGAGAAGCGGGTCGGCTATTGGCATACGTGCACACACACACACACACACCGAGACAGAACGGCAAACCAAGCCCCCTACGCGCCGTGAAGCCACAGCAGCAGCATACGTGGCGACGACTGCCTTGTTACAGCATCGACAGCCCCGCTCCATGTGAGGCAGCAGCTCTTTTTATCATCACCGTTCGCCTAGTCACCGGGTGCGGGTGCAAGTCACAAAGACCGGGTCGCCGAGGTTGTAGGGCAGCTCATACAGGGCTGTGTTGTAGTCCACACAGTCGCCCCTGCGCACGGGCAGCAACGCCGAATGGCCATAGACGACTTGGCGACAGTTAACCATGCAGAGCGGCAAGACCGATGCCCGACCTTCAGGGCTCACTGTGCCGGTCAGCAGCTCCACCTGGTAACGCGGGAGAGGAGTCGAATACGGCGCCTCTTCCTCACCGTCTTCGCTGTCGTTGTCATCCTCCTCGGCTCCCTGTTGCCGTCGACCCGGCGTGGCCGACGCGGGCGAGGTGATGTGGCCATTCGCCTGCCGCGCCGCACGCTTCCTGTCGGACTTGTACGCAGCATCCACCTTCGATCGAACCGCCCGGAGAGCCGTCGAGGCGACCTCCCACACGGTGGTGTCCGCCCAGGCGAGCTGCACCGCGATAGGCCGCTCCGCGGCAGAAGCGCCGGCAGTCGACGCCAGCGACGGCCCTGCACCCGCCGCAGCCACCGCTTGGCCGCCGGGTGGCGGTGACGGTGCTCCCGGTTGCACTCCTTGGGAGATGCCCACAGAAGGGGCTCCCAAGACAACGCTGCAGTACTCGCTGCGAGCAGCGATGTCTTGGCCCGTCATGTGGTACAGTCGCACCGCACAGGGGCACTCCGCGGTGCGACGGATGCCCCGGTTAAGCGGGGCCCGATGCGGGCGTAAGACGCCGCTAGCATGGCCGAAACGCGCCTCACGGTACGGTGCGGCAGAGCTGCGGTACGACGGCGTCAGCGGTGTCGACAATACTCCCGACATTGCCACAGGCACGTTGGGGGTATCTGTGTATGCGTGGCCGATGAGCTTGTGTGTGCGGAGATCCGCGACTGCGTGAAGCACAAGAGAAGGGAGATGGAGAAGGAGCCGATAAACGTTTTATTGAGGAAGAGCCTGCAAAGGGTGTGCAGCCGTCGATAGAGACCTACATACGGCGCAGCCTTTGTGATGTCCCTGGCACGTGGAAGCACCTTCCAACGACTGGCGAGCACCAGCGTCTTCTGATGCCTCCTCGGTAGTGCGGTGAAAGACAGGTGCGGGCTATGGTTGCCCGTCTGGCACACATCGCGCAGCTACCATCGCTTGCCGCAGCACAGCGGCGCACACGTTGCAGGAGGTCAACGAAAAAGAGAAGCCGCAGAAGTGCCTGCGTGGCCCCTTATGCTGCTGGCCTCGCCATCCTTGATGACGCAGGACACCTCTCAGTGCATGGCTTCAAGGACCAGTGCGCCTGCTCTCGGTGGGGAGATTCCAGGCGGCCATCCTATTCCCGGCTCATGCTGAACCACATCTCTGTTGGTCAGAGGGTCGCGTGCCTACGACATGGCGAGGTCCGTGGGAGCCATCGCTGCTGATGTCGGCGGTGAGGTCCCGGATGGGGGTGCGTCGGAGAGCGACACGCGGCAGAGAGCACGCTTGTGCCATCCATGTGATAGGCAGAGTGTCCGCGTGACTCCAGCGTGTCCCCCTCCCGGCCCTCACACGGCTTGCTGGTGTGGAGGGGAGCCTGCGTGTCACCCCGAGGGGGATGTACCAGGGGTGGAGACCGGCATGATGGAAGGAGCGGCTGCAACGCGGTGTTTTGGTGGGTAGAGTTTGATGAGGAGCTCATGCTCTCAGTTGGCTGGGCCGGCGCACTGCTGCAACGCTTGTGTCGACGGCTGCTTCGCACCACGCGGTGTGGGGTCTGCGGCAGGGCCGCAGAGCAGAGTGGAAGGGAAGCTGAACTCATGGTGTTCTACGACAGAGAAATGGGCGCATGAAGTAATTTGAAAAGCTGATGTCCTCGATGCTAAGCTTAGCGAAACAATGTTGGCAGCCCTATATTCACTGACCGAGGCACGTGTACAGACAAAGGGTGGGGGTGGGGGGGGGTCAGGAGAGGGCATCGAGGCGGGAGTGGGCGGCGTCGGGGTGACGGCAGTTGCTATAACGTTGGCAGTGGGAGGAAACAAGCATGCGAGTATGCTTGCGCGTACCATTTCAGATCTCCCTCCCTTCCACCCCACTCCCGCAACAACGCGTCTCCTTCCATGGACACACGTACAGGCGCATCGACTGAGGAGAAAACGCAGCGAGGGCGGGATTGCGGAGTTAGCGACTCATCCACATCAGCCTGCTCCATGCATCGCGTCGACGCACTCGCATGCTCTCCACCCACCCACCCCTTCACCGCTCCATCCCACAAGCGCATCTTTCTCCCTACGGCAAGAGGAGCGTGACGGCAAAGTCCATTTCGAGCGGTGGTGACAACCACCGCACCGCGCAGTACGGATCCCCGTCAGGGTCATCGCGCACGCGCTGCGCGAGCTCTTCGCAGTAGTCGGGGGTAACCTTGGCTTTTGCAAGGACCGCAAAATGTTCCTGCATGGGGTGTGTCTCGGTGCAGCTCGGATCGTCTGCTGATGAGGCGGCAGAGACGCCCGTGGCACCTTCCCCAATTGTCACCGCCTCTCCGCTGTCATTGTTCAGTAAAGACGCAGCATACAGAGCCGGCTGCGTCGCGCCCGCATGCAGAGGCACCACCGCCGCCTCGCTGTCCAAAAGCGTTGCAGTGCGCGCGGCCGAGTCCGCGGCGGCGGTTTCGGTGGGCCCCAGGATCAAAAGCAGCGCCACCTTCGAGTTTGACACCACCGCCTGCACGGTCATGCGACGTGTGCGCCCCACCTGACCAGCGTACCGCACCAATGCCGTCGGACTCGGATGCAGGCAGAAGTTGTGAAGGAGTATCTCAATATGCGGCTGTAGCCGTTGCGTCTTGGGAATGATAAGTGGGGTGTGGACAAGACTCAGCTGCTGTAGCACGACGCCGCTCGCAGGGCCTCGCAGAACCGCGCTCACCACGCGGGACGGATACGCCTCCAGCAGCTGTTCGTACGCATAGGCGGTGTGTATAGCGGCCATCACGTTTAGCTCGGCCAGTGGCGGCAGGACGCACGTGCCCCTGTCTCGGAGTGCCCTCCACACGGCCGCCACCATCTTTTCGCAGCTCCACGTCACGTCGAGCTCGACCAACGGTACGTTGGCCGGCACCTGATACCGTTTCGCACTAGCCTGTACAATGCCGTGCAGCCGCGACGATGGTGGCGGCGACTGACGCTCAGTGAGGAATGGCAAGTTGGGCGAACATCCATAGTGGCCCACGCTGGCCATGGAGAAGGACGCGCTGACTGACGGCGCCGCTGTGGTGTCGGCGCTTCCACTGAGGGAGGTGACGCCGCTCTGCAGCAGCGGCAAGACCGCCGGGCCCAGCTCCGGCGAGCGCGAGGATATGGACGACGGCAAGGGGCGCAGCGGCGTCACATCCTCGGTGCAGAAGGTGCGATGGCGCACGCCGCGTTTCACCACCCTCTCGTAGCACGCCTCCACCATCGCCTCCACACCTTCACTGTGTGTCCAGGCAACGACAAGAACTGGTTTAAGGCCCGCGGCGGCGTAGTCGGAACGCGACTTGTCGTCCAGGTGCATCTTGTCAAGCAACAGATGGCTGTAGCTGCCCTGCGTCACGGCGCGCCGTATCGCGGCCAGGTACGCGGACCGGTTTCCAACCTCGTCCTGGTTGAGCCAGCGCGGTGCCGCGCCTGCCTCCTCCAAGAGAGCGTACAAGATGCGAGCCATAGTGGACTTGCCGCAGCCTTGTGGACCGACCAGCATGATGGGGTCGAGACTCTCCGCGTCTTGCGACGGCGCCTCGTCCTGCTGCTTGTGCTGCAGAAGATCGCGATCGGCATTCTGCACTTCTGTATCTTCGTCGTCAGACCTCGCGCTGCAACCCGTGCCGTCGGCAGTGTCGGCGCGGGCTCCACGGTTGCTGCACACCGCCTCCGGCGCAAACGCGGTCGTCCCTTGGCGACTAGAGCCGCGATGCCGTAGCCGCAGCTGCGCATCCAGCATCTTCTGGAACCGCTCTTGGTATGACAGCCAGTGGCCCCGTATGGCCTTGAGCGTGACGAGGTCAGTCGACGGGGTGATGTACTTTTCCCGGTGCAGCCACAGCGCGAAGTCGAGCAGGAAGGGGAGTCGATGCAGCTCCCACTGCTTGATGCACAGCCGGGTTTCGCGGGAGAGGTTGCTCACCTTCTTTTTCACCTTGCACCGCAGCGGCTCGCCACAGAGACGATGGGTGACGACGTACTCCTGCACGACTCGCTCGAGGGAGTGCGGGTACGCGCGGCACTTCCACACCTGCACCACCACGGCCGCTTTGGCGCCCGCTGCCTCGTCTCTGTTAGACCCGTACATGACAGCGCCCGCTGTATCGCAGCGCGAGAGCACCGACTGACGCAGCGCCTCGTACTCGGGTGAGCCAACCTGGACCTCAGCCGACTTCGTCACCGTCGGCAGCCGGAAGCGCCCAAAGAAGGCAAACGCTTCCTCGACGCCCATGCACCACCCGCGCTCGTCGAGCGAGGCGTCCCACGTGATGGCGTAGAACCACAGGGGAATGGCAACCGGCGCCGCCGCAACCGTGGAGCGGGTGGCGCCGCTGCCGTCTGCCACGGGTGTCGATGCCATCATGAAGGCAGTGGAGCTGGTGCGATAAGTGCGGATAGACGTGCAGGACACGGACGTGGAGGCGGCCGACATGGACTCGTCACCCGCGACGTCACGGGTAACGAAGAAGCTCTGCAAACGCTCCCAGCCAGACATGATGGCATCAAAGCATAGGCTGCGGTTGTCGGCCGCCACACACGCGTGCAACTCGACTAGCGCTTCCGCGTGGGCGGGGGCAACAGCGGCGTCACTAGCGGATGCCGTATCGAGTGCGTTTGCTGCGTCCTCTGCAGTGATGCGCAGCGACTCCAAAACGCGTCGCCAGAGACGCGCCATGCGAACAGCCAGGTCCAGGTACGCGGCATCCGACGATGCCCCAGCGCCGGCCAGCGCAGCGGCGCCGCCTGCGACGGTGTAGCTATGCGCGCTGCCTCGCTCAACGTAGTCCTGGGGGATTTGTGTCGGCGAGTTCATGCGGGACGACGAAGACGGCTTCCCTGCGGAAGGCACCTTCGCCGACACGGCGGCGTCGTCAGAGACAGATGACGATGACGATGCGGAAGTCGAGCTGCTGCTGGAGGCCACGTATCGCATCAGGTCCGCCTCCGGCACGTTGAGCCGTGCCACAATGTGCTGGTAGCGACACCCAATGATCCAGTAGCGCTCCCCCATCCACGAAAAGGCAGCGATGCGGCCGGGCTCGCCGTCCACCTTCTCGAGAGCAGTCGCTCTCTTTGACACCTCCTTGTGGATCGAAAAGACACTCGTCGCCTCGCGCCAGTGGCCCATCTTGCGAAGTCCGACGGCAGTCGCCACCCGCGTCCACTCACTGTGAAAGGAATGCTGCTGTGGCGAAGAATACTCCCATCCATTCGGCTGGACGCTCGAACCGAGTGCGCTCGTCGTCGGCAATGGTGCGAATGGAGGCGATCGAGGTGGAGAGCTCGCAGCGATGCTAGTGGGCGAGCCGGGCCTTCGGGGGCACTTCACCGACGCCGTCGTCGCGTTGCCTGCGCCGCTGCCTTCGTATTTCACCTGTGCCGACTCGGCCAGCTCGGCCACCGAGATGGTCGGCGCTGCTGCAGGCGTACGGGCAAACACGCGAGCCTGTCCTATGGGGATATGCTCCCACATCTTCTTGTTCTTCTCGTAGACGCCGTCGCAATTGCCGCTGACGAAGCGGTCAACAATGAGGAAGTGCGCCCCGTTAGGCAGCGCCACCGCTGTCGGCTTCAGCTTCACGCGCGTGTCTCCGTGAAAACTAATGTGGTATGCCGCATTCACGCAGCGGCGCTGCTCCTCGTCCAGTACGGACACCAGCGATTTGCCGGTGCTGTGCTCGTTGGAGCTGCCGGCCGCCGTGATGCTCAATGTAGCCTGCGCCGCCGTCTGAGATGGGCACGACGACGACGCAGCAGCAGCCGTCGCCATCACGCCTGCGGCGGGGTTGTCCTTGGCGCGGTGGCTCGGGTTCGCTTCGATGCGTACAGGCAACAAGAGCGCCGGGGGAGGTTTCAAGTTACCGTAGGTGTCTGCGGCGGTGAGGTCGGAAAACGACCCATCTGCTGGCGACGAGCCAACGCTCCCATGTGACGCTGCCACCACCGCACCTATATGGAAAGGCGTTTGAGGAGACGACGACATTGCGCGGAGAACTGCGCGTTACGCACCCCTCCACCCTCTCAGGAGCTTGGCGATACGTTTGATCGGCGCGCACTCTCACCAACACCCAACCAGGCGACAAGGGATTTCCTGGACTAGAGAGAGAAAGCTTACAGGATATGTGACACTGATGCGGATGCAGACCCCACTCACGCCGCGTATGGTCTGCAAACGCAACTGCACACAAATCAACGACGTGTGGGCGCGCAGGGTGGAATCGGCGTGTGTGCGGGATGTTCGAAGCAGTCGGCCCGATCAAAAGGGGCACAGAAATAGGGACGGAGAGGATAGCAGAGCAATGAGAGGCCTGGCAGGTGTGATGAAGGCACGGCACCCATACACGGCGTTATGGGTAGGCGGTGAACAGCGGCAGCTGGTGGAAGAGGTAGAGAAACAGGAGCGAGAGCTCCTTTCCTTGTCTTTACAGCCCCTCGATTGCACTGCGAGTCACTCGCAGTGCCCACCCCTCCTGTGCGCAGTGCCCCTTGGCGCGGGTGAGCGAGTGTGTGTGGAGTAACGACGCGTTGTTGGTGCGGGGAGGAAGGCAGTGGCTGGCCTGACCCGCACGTACGCACACAACGCACGACCGCTAATGCAGCGCGAACGATAAAACAACAAGCCGCGGCAAGACGTGATGAAAGTGACCTCTGACGCTCTTCCCCCTTTTCACCAAACCTTCCACACCCCACTCGAGATGGGCAAGGTGGTGGCGGTGGTGGTGGCGCACTTCAAATCCTCAGCTGAGCCGCAGAACACATGTTTTCATCGTTTTGCTTAGTTCTCAGTGCGTTGCCTCAGCGACGTGTCCGCTTGTGCAACACGTCTGTGCCCGAAAGAGCAGCGCAGAGCAGAGTGCTGCCGCTGCCGTGCTCTCGCGTTGCGCGTCGTCTTGCTGTCTTTTCGCCCTGCGCTTCCTCTACGATTCTGCGATTCCTTCGCGCTTCTGTCTTTGGAGGCGGTGCGCAGCTCTACCGCCTTCCGACGCACCTGTGGCTCTCTCGCGCTCTTGCCCCTTCCCCATCGATATCTGCTCGCTTCGCCGCCTCCAATGCGCGCATATGTGTGTGCTCGCGTAGAAGCGCATGCACCGACCAGCGCACTGGTGGGGCTGCCGCCGCGGAACGAGGCACAGGGGGGAGAACAACACCCACGGAAGCTGACAGACTTCAGAAGCATCACCAGCACCGTCACCCACGCATATCCGCGCACGCGCAGAGATACAACTCTAAAGAAGTCTCCGTTCATCATTCGCCTGCAGCGGCGACCCAGGCAGTGTGCGCTGCCGCATGCCTTGCAAAAAGAAGGCGTGCAGCTTCCCTGCACGTTTACAAGCCTTACACAGACTTCACTGCCACGCCCTCCGCCTCAGCATCCGCGGGACACGGCTCAGAGAAGAATGTTACGGATACTGCAGAACTCCACCACGTCATCGTCCGTCACCGTTGCGCGCCGCTTCCGCCAATCGTGCAGCACCTCACGGATGATGCAATCCGCCGCCAGGTCTTTCACCTCTCCGCTATTCAGGGCACCGCTGCGGTAGCGCTGCGTCACGTCGGCGAAGAGTGTGTCATCAGGGCAGAAGAACCGCAGGTACTGGTACGCCACATCCACCTCCAGGTTGGCGCCCGCCTCTTGCATCTGCTCTAGGGTGGCGCAGCCGCCCGAGAAGGCGCGGCGCAGCTTCTTGCGCACCTGTTTATCTGTGTCATGTAGGGTAATGACGCCCTTCTCCTCTGCGCTGCTGCTCATCTTGTGCTCCAGGCCTTTGAGAGCCGGCAGGAACTTCGTGTGAAGCAGGGCCGGTGGTAGCTGCTTCAGCCGCAGCGCGGCGGCGCGCGTGAGAACGAAGAAGGGATCCTGATCAATGGCGCAGGGAATCAGGCACCGCATCGGCCTGTCGCCGTTCTGCAGAACACGACGGAAAGCGGTGCTGAAGCACGGAGCAGCCTGGGTGGCAGGAAAGGCGAGTTTGCCGACATTATCGCTGTCCGTGATGCCGAGCGTGTGCTTCACAGCGTTGCCTGTCATGCAACGCTGCAGCCGGAGCACCGTCGGGTACATATCGCCCATGTAGTGCGTGTTTCGGAATATGAAGGTGTGGCGCGGGTTGAAGTCGAAGGCGATGATATCCTTGATGTTGCTGCGAATAAGCTCGTCCGCCTTGGCGCCCTCGAAGGGGACGTCGCGAAAGAGAAACTTTTCGTCATCTGTGATTTGTATAACGAGCGGAAGGTTGAAGACGTCTTGGAGGTACTTGGTGAGCATGAAGGGCAGCACATGGCCCAAGTGCATGGTGCCAGTGCTAGGGCCACGGCCAGTGTAGAGGAAGACAGAGCACTCTCCCGTTTTGATGGAAGCCTCGATATCCACAAGCGCCTTGTGCAAATCGCGGTGCGAGAAGGCAATGTCGCGGTTGAAGAAGTGGTGAAGCGCCAGTGCTGGTGGCTGCTGCCGCTGCTGCATGTCAGGGGACGCGGCGGCCTGCGGTGTCGCATCTCCAGATGGCACCACAGTCAAATCCGGGGTCGCGACGCCCTCGGCGTTAGCGGATGGGGTGGTGGTCATGGCCCGCTTGCGGCGCTTGGCCATGACATCGTGCATGTGCTGACGCGCACCGTCGTCCATACGCTCCGCTTTAAATGTGGTCAGCACACGATCGTAGTTGATACCCTGTGGACCCTTGGCGGTCACCACCCATGGGGTGATCACATCCTCCGCACCGGCATCACCGTCTCTGGGGTGTTGGACAGGCTCGCTAGGATCACTAGCGCGGCCAGAGTACGCGATCGCGTTGCGCAGTGCTGCGGACGCATACGAACCGGCGCGCAAACTCCGTGGCCAGCAGATGAAGCGATGCATGGAACACAGTGCAGAGAGGCGCTGCGCTGCGAATTTGGAGGGAGTGTCTGGGACGAGGGAAGAAGGCGTTCGATGGATGCGAGAAGCTGGCTGCGCTGTGACCCGGACAAGTCCACAAAGACACGGTCCCACCTCTTTACAGAGGGGGTGGAGGCGCAGAGAAAAGAGGGGAGGGTGGGAAAGAGAAGGAGGATGCGGAGGCGAGGAGAGGGCCCATACAGATGCATCAGCTACCTCGCCCTAGACGTCGGGGCTGCAAGGGCACATACGCACACATCTGGCTGGCCGCTCGAGGTTTGAGGGCGCGGGCAGTGGTGCGTGCGTGTGTGTGTGTGCGCGCCCAACCTCTGCAACAAGGGCGGAAGAGGCGTAAGATGGATGGATTAGCAGACGCAACTCTGAAGGGACTGGTGTCTGTGTGTCTTCATGTGGAGAACTCGCCCCGATAAGTGAAGGCTGCAATCGTGTGGAAGGAGGGGCGT
This sequence comes from Leishmania donovani, assembly GCF_000227135.1. Lineage (NCBI taxonomy): Eukaryota > Euglenozoa > Kinetoplastea > Trypanosomatida > Trypanosomatidae > Leishmania > Leishmania donovani. Next base: position 111,999 of record NC_018250.1, on the reverse strand, counting down.
CGACTGACGTGCGTGTCCTTTGCGGTGTACCTTCGCGCAGGATGTCACCATCAGCGCGACTGCACCACTGCGTCTCCATCTCACCTCGACATGCTCGTTGCGGACGTTGGCTGCCATTCAGTTTCTCGACGTGCGCAGAGGAGGCGAGGATACAATAGAAGCAGCAGCAGTGAGGCGCTGCCACGCTGTCTGGATCGCGCCTTGATGGTAAGCACGCGCGCAGGCGCATGTGCGCTCTCCTCCAGCTTCCTGCATCTAGAGCCCGCTACACCCTTGCGGGGATATAGGCCACCATCGCGGTGTTCCCAACTGCGAACACGCTAAGCACGAGTGCTCGACGGTCCACCAAGTACATGCTCATCTTCATCGGATCCAGCTCCTTCACAGCCGAAAAGAAGCGTGCGAACTTCCGCGTCTCGACCATGACAGTAGCGATGCGAACGTCATTCACGGCATCGCCGTCATCATCGTCACCTTCATCATCGTCCTCCCTCTCCGGATGCTCCACCAGTTCGACCGCCTCGTACTTGAGAGAGAAGCGCGCCATGAAGTGCTCGGCGTAGATGAGAAGGCTCGCCAGCGGTAGCGTGTCCTTGACGCGCGGCCGCTTCACCCCCCGACGCACCTCCGCACCACCATCGGCGTCCTCGGCCTCGCCGTCCTCTGCGCCGCGCCGCGGCGTCGGCGGCATCAGCACGCGCGCCGAGAAGGTGACGCTATCGGCTGCCGTGTTCTTCAGTTTGTCAATGAAGGTGGTGAGTTCTAGCATGTCTGGCACCAGAATCTGCAGGTGCTGCTTCTCTAGCGGCGGCGGGGACAGACTCTGGATTTCACGGTCCCCGAGGATGCGCAACGGCACGTCAAAACTGACGTCTGGCTGACCAGAGAGCCCCTGCATGGCTACCCGCCACAATGGATACCGTCCGTTGCGCGCCAGCCGCATCTGCACACGTGAGGTGGTCCCCTGGTGGGATCGCTCGCGCGCCTCTGCTTGCTTTACAATGTGGATGAGCTGTGCGAGGTCGAGTACTTCGCACGTGATGGAGTGCTCATCATAGCCGGAGTCGCAGACCATATCGGAGAAGAGAAACGACGACTGGCATCGCATCCACACCTGCACCCCATCTGCGGCGTTCGTGTTCGAGAAGAAGCGGATGCGCTCCGACTGCAGGCGCACGATGCAGTCACGTTGAATACTGCGGCACACCTGCAAAACACCAAGCAGGCCCTTAGCGTCCTTGAGGGTCGCCTTGAAGCGCATACGTGGGCACGTAAAAAGGATCGTGGAAGAACACGGAGCGAGAGAACGGTGGAGGCGCGCCGCCGCGGCCCCGAGTACGGTGTGGTGTGGAAGACGGAGCCAGCACCAATAGCGAAACGAAGAGGAAAAAATAGAAGGCAATGACGACTGAGCTCCACGGCGGTTGTGAGGCGGAGAGGAGCGGGAGGACAGAAGGGTGGAGTGTGAGGTGGTGGTAATGGTAGTAGCAGTGCTAGTGGTAGGGGTAGTGAGGGGTGGGGGCGGGGCCGCTCTCACGAATGCCACGCATAAGAGCACACAGAAAAGCGCCGCGTCAACGCCGTAATGCCTACCATGCAATCGTGGGTGGGTGGGTGTGGGGGGGGGGAGGAGGGTAGACGCCGCTGTTGCTGTCGATGCCGATCCGCGCATGCCTCTCGCCGTGTGGGAAAGGAGAGGGGAAATCCTTCTATTGTGACGTCTCTGCGTGATTGAAGGTGTGCTTGCATGCACCAGTGGTATGCTGCTGTTGGGCATCATGGGGGAGGGGAGAAGAAAAGGATACGAGAGAAGTGGGCAGAGGCCCCGGAGGGACGGGAAGACTACTTACGAAGACGAGCGCGACTGGATTATGTGACCGCTGCAACGACGGCGGCAACAACGCGAGGCGAACCTCAGCGATGAAGGCACTTCTGTGGCGGAAAGAGGGAGCGCGAGGCACTGCGTCTTATCGTCTTGCTTGCGTTTCCTTAACCCGTATGCTAGTCGCGCCCTCACAGCAGATGGCGCAGAGCAGGCATCAAGCGCGACAGCACAACACGAGAGAGAGGAGACGAGAGGGCACCGCATGAAGGTACCGAGACGCACCGGGGGCTAAAATCCGTGTCGTTGCGCGTCTCGGTCCGTAATAGTTTACATCGAACGCACAACAGGCTGCGCGCTTCTCACGTAAAGCTATATACACATAGGTGCGCGCACGAGGCCTCCCTCATGCGCCAACACCCATCCTCAGCGGGGAGTGTTCAGAGGGCATGGCGGTCCAGCTGCTCTGGGCCGAGAGCAGGCCGTTCAGCAAACTGCGCAGAACACCCTCAACCGTCTGTGTCTTGCACTCCTTGTTTAGAGATCTATCAGGCTCGGAGTCTTCGTTGGATTCGCTGCGCTTGCACAGTGTCTGGTAGTTGGCGACGAGCTCCACTGAAATGTTGGGGGTGTACCCGACCTCACAGACGGACCCGCACTCGGAGCAGATGAGCTCTCCGCGACGGTTGTACATGTTGGAGAGACAGGGGAGGCAGAAGGTGTGCCCGCACGGCCAGAGCGTCCGCGGCTTGTCGAAGACGAAGAAGCACTCGTGGCACGTCGACTCCATCTCCAGCGAGGCATGAAAAGTCATGATGTTGGCCACTGCCACCGTGGCGAGTCGCACAGCGTTCACCAGCGCCTTCTCATGCATGAACAAGTCCTCTAGTTGTTCCTCAGTCGAGCGCACAGCGGCGTCGACGTAGCATAGGTCGGCGTCACTCACTTGACAGCCCACGTCCGCTGTCGCAGTTCGCTCCTTCCCGAAGCGGTCGAGAAAGCCGTACGCAGCGCGCTCAATAGTGGTCCATGCCTCGCCATCCTTCTGCTGCTGCTCAGACATCTCTTCCAGAATGCGGTTCAGGCGAAGCTGATTCGACTTGGCGTAGCGGCTTACCTCGCTGGTGAGCATAATGGCGTACTGCTCCGCCGTCATGCCGGTGCGCGCATGCCCAACGGAGAGGTAGTGTGCATCCGCGCCCATGTTGTCCAGAAGCTGGCGTTGAGCCTCGATTTCCGCCAGCAGCGCGTCACGCTGAGCCACAAGGTCGCCGCACTCCTCCTCCGCTTCAATACGAAACTTCTCGTTCAGCTCCGCCTCGTTGACGCCAAAGCCGGTGAGCGACTCGTGCTCGTCATCTGCTGAGCCCTCGTCGTGCCCGCCGTCATCATCGAGTCCATCGGAGCCGCCGATGACATCGTCAAGCCCCGGAAACTGGAAATTCAGGTTGAGGAATTTTGGCAACAGGAAGGCGCTGCGGCTGCTGTCGTCCTCGTCCCACATATCCTCCACGCCGTCAAGGATGTTCTTGGCGGCTCGGCGCAGGCGGACATGGCTCTCCTCCTCAGGGAAGTGTGTGAGGAACTCGTCGAGGTTACCGCTGTCGCCGTTGTCCTTGAGGGGGCCCATCAAGTCGTCTTCTGAGGTGACGGTGGCAGAGATGGAGGCCTCCGAGAGAGATGCCACGATGCGCTGCTGCGTCTCCTCTGCTGTGAGCCCTTCGTCCGTGCCCTGCCCTGTCGCCGAGGAAATTCCTTCACCAGCTCTTCTTGCGGTGTGGCGGCCGCCGCCGCCAAGGCCACCTGCTGCACCGCTGCCACCCCTTGCGCCAGGGGCAACCGACGATGTGTCCTTTGCGCCGCCCTGTGGCCCTCCTGCAGCGGCCGATAGTCGTTTGTCAACGACGACCATCTCTTCATCTGCGTAGAGGCAGGCAGTGTGGCTCAGCTGCCGGTGCTGCTCGCCAGAGCTTGGCAGCGACAGAGATCCGTATGCGCCGCGGCCGCCGATGGTGCCAGAACCACTGCGCTTAACCTCGATAAGCCCTGAAGGCCCGTCACCGCCCCCGGGCCTACTCCCTGTGCTTAAGTTTTCGAAGCCGACGTGGAAGTGACGCTTGCGTCGGTGCGCCTCGGCCTCATCGGCGGTCATGGTGTGGCCCAGGGAGGAAAAAGAGAGTGCGGCGAGGAGCGTGGCGTTCAGGTGGTCACCATCACCACTGTGTCGCAGACTGCCTCCGTCGGCGCTTGCCGCGTAGCGATGGCCAGAAGCTGCAAAGGTGAGAAGAGGGTCGTTGCGGTTGTGCGACGTGGCACCAGCAGAGAGCATTGGCGTGTCCACCACCGGGAGCATGTTGTGATCACACACGAATTCGACCGGCGACAGGTCCTGCACGAAGATAACGCCGCGCTTCGAGTTTAGGGAGGCGGCCCCACTGCGGGAGCCTTTGTCTCCTGGAACCCGTCGCTGCTGTCCAGTCCTGCTGGCATCGGATGAACCGTCTTTCAGGCTGAGCAAGAAGGAGTCGTCGCCGTCCGTCATGGCGTCTCCACCGGCGGACGAGTTCGGGCTCTCATAACTGCCCTTGCCCCTCCGCACACGGTATCTACCACTCGTGCCCTGCTGGCCCTCACGGCGCTCCCGCAGCCGCCGCGCCGCTTCTGCCCGTTGCTCCGCTGTCATCCTCTTTCCATACGTGTGCTCCAGCATCCTTTTGAGAGCGTGCCCGAGAGGAGCGTCGTCCATGTCGGAGGCGTTGGAAAACACCGTCCCGTCATCGCGCTGACCACTGAATTCGTCATCGTCCTGCACGCCGTACGAAGAGTCGCCCTCCGTCCACTGAAATAGGATTCGGTCATCTACAAAGAGGGACCGCATTGTGAGCCGCGGCGGGGGACCAGAGGCAGCGCCGGAGTGGCGTTGCGCTTTCCACATAAACCCAGACACACCCGACCGCACGCGACGGTTTCCCTCGCTGTCTCGGCCAACCGTGTAGTGCCCGCTGCGAGTCGTAAAGTAGCGCCTTGACAAGCCGGCGAAGAGGCCACGGTTGTGGTTCGGCACACCCTTGAGGCGATGCACGCGCACCAGCTCCACCGCCGAGTAAGGGTTCACGTCAATTACAGACATCTCCGCCGGGGAATGCACCGCAGATGCAGCGGCGGCCGCGCCCGGACGCGTGGTAGCCCCACCGGCAGCGCCTCCATCTGTTGACATCTCCGTGGTAAAGAGTGGCGAGGCTTCCTCAGAGAGTGACTCCACCTTAGCAGGGGTAGGTGCAGCGCAAGCCCCGTCAGCGGCTTCAGAAGAGGCACTATTCGGCCAGGCACTGGTCATGTGGGTGTCGAAAGGAGACACAGGTAACGGCGCGGGTGAGGTTGGGGGGCTGCGTGTCGCGTTTCGTTGTGCATGCGCGACGCGGGCCTGCTGCAAGCGTTCTTGGAGTCGCGCCAGCAGCAAGCTGCGTGCCTGCGCCGTTAGCACCTGTTGCGCACGACGTTGCACCTCCTGCGGGCTTAGGCGATATGCAGCCTCTGTCACTGGCTCCTCTGGGGGAGATGACAGCGTGGATGGGGAGGCTCCAGCGGCGGCAGCAGCAGCAACAGCACCTGGTGTTCTGCCATGCACCGCGGGAGTACGAGCACAGTCGAAACTGCAGCCCGACCCCCGCGCATGCGCAGGCTGCCGCTGAGAGGTGCGACGGCCACATGGCATTGCCGACATACCTGCGTTTGCTCGGGGGTGCACTGTGATGCCATGCGGCTTGTACGGGGGCGCGACGGGGTACACATCGAGGGTGCGCACGAAGCGCGACACGGACTGATCCGCCGGTGAGGGTGGCTCGAGGCCGTCAGAGGTGGGCATGTGCTGCTCTCTGTCTTTGTGTGTTTGTTCGCGAGGCAGCGATGAAAGCCTCAGCTCCACAGGTCTACGGACCTGAGCACGATGCCTGAGGGGGGAGGGTTGGGAGACGTTGCCCGAGAGCGCTGGTCCCGCCCTGTGTCGACTTGGATAGCCCACGCGGAGGTGAGAGGGTGCGTGTTATTCAGGTTCAAAGAGAGAGAAAGTAGGCGGAGGCAAGTGAAGGTCGAAGCCGTAAACGGCACGGCACATCACAGCGAAGAGGGGCGAAGTCTGATGCTGTTACGACAGCGATACATATGCGGTGACACACATACACACACGCAGAGAGAGAGGAACGCCCGTACCACCCGGTGCGGTGTGGGCGCAAGACAGACAGGGGTGATAGAAACCAGAAAAGCCAGCAAGAGACGAAGAGCGTACTTGCCCCATCTTAATACCCGCAGAAGTGAATCGTCCTTGACCGCTGTCGGCCGTGGCCGCACCAGACGCCAATAACGGAGAAGGAAGAAATAGGGGTGCCGAGGAAGTCGCGCGCAGCCTCAGCCTCACCGGACCGCCTCACGCATACACGTGGCTGCGCTCACTCCGTTCGGCACCTTTTTTCCTTAGTTTGTTTCCGTCTCTCTCTCTGTCATTGTCTTTCCCCGGCGCTTTAGCTGTAACCTGTGCGCCCCCTCTCTCCTTTCTCCTAGACTGCGTTCGCGCGGCGCGATGCGGAAGAGGCTGCGGGGTGGGGGGTGGGGCGGGCGCGAGGGATCCTGATTGTGCGCGCCGTTGTCCCCACACAAAAAAAAAACGCGCACGCACGAGAGAGGTTGAGGGTGCTTCCGTCGACACGAGAGTCGCTGGGGTTGTGGCTGTAATGCGCCGCGCTCAGGCCCGGGTAAGGCTGTAGCCGCCATCCACTTTGACACAGGTGCCGGTGACGTACTTGGCCTTGGAGGAGCACAGAAAGATAACAACGTCGCTCACCTCTGCGGCGGAGGAATCACGCTGGTACAGAGGCACCTTGCTGCGGTAGTCCTCCCGCACAGCAGGGGGCATGTCATCGGCGAGCACCGACAAACCCGGGCCGACGCCGTTCACTCGAATCTGCAGCGGCGCAAGCTCCAGCGCGGCAGACCGTGTCAGCCCCTCCAACGCCCCTTTGGCCATGGTATATATGGTGTACCCGAGAAGAGGCTGGCTTGTCATGGCGTCCACCATGTTGACGATGGAGTAGTTGGTGCCGCGCTGCTCGGCTGGGGTGTCCGCGACGCGGTGTGCGAACGCCTTAATCAAGAAGTAGGGCGCCATCGCGTTGGAGCCGAAGAGGTCAGCAGCGGCCGCCTCCATCGCCTCCCTATCTCCGACACAGGGCACGTGGCCATCCTCGTCTTTCCTCAGCAGCGGCGTGGGGTAGAAGGAAGAGGCGTTGTTCACGAGCACGTCGCAGCGTCCCCAGTGGGTGTAGCACGCAGCCACCAAGTCAGCACAGCGCTTGAAGAGGGTAACAGGTGCAGCGCCATCAGCGCCGCCGGCCGGGGCTTTGGCAACGTTGCTCAGGTCCGCCTGCACCGTGATGGCGCTGTTCGGTCGCCTTGCGTTCAGCGTCGCGGCCAGTGTGTTCGCTTCTGCAGCAGAGCGATGATAGTGCAAACAGACAGCGTACCCCTCCGCGTGGAGTCCCTCAGCGATGCCGCTACCAAGACGCTTCGCGGCGCCTGTTACCAACGCCACTGGCACGGTCGGAGCAGCCATCACGGCACGGCGAATTCAGCTCCTCGGCGATTAAGCAGTGCACAGATGGAAAACAGAAACCCCTTAAGCAGCAAGAGGGAATCCTCACGAGCGGAGCGTCTCGATGCAGTTAAAAAAGTCGACCAGCTACTTAGTGCGGCGCTACGGAAATGAAGGCGATGGGAGAGGTGGGGGCGAGATGTGAAACAACGGCGGAGCTTCGCGTCAGCGAGTTGTGCGTGGCTTCGGCGACGATGATGGAATGATCAAAGCCGACAAGGAAGCCGCAGACAGCGGGTTCGACCTCACAGACAACACAACGGTGTGGTGAAGGTGCGCGTGGCTCACCGGGTGACTGCAGCGAAAACAGGCAATGAGAGAGACAGGGTGCGGGGCGGCGGCCGTGAGAGAAGCACGAGTGGGCGGAAAGGGTATTTCGTCGGTGAAGGACACCGCTTCCGCGGCACGCGTAAGAGAGAGCAAAAAGCGCTCGTCTGCAACAAGCATCGCAGTTTTGCGGCACTGCACTACCGGCATACAACACGATCGCGTACACTGCCTCGAGGATCCCCAGCACAGCAGTGGCACCGCCACAATACCAACACATGGAGGAGCGCTGAGCGGCTCGACTTGCCGGCACTCTTTCCCCAATCAAAAGGAGGAGGAAGACCACCGGTGGCATACACACACACAGAGGTGACGTGAAAAGCGACGGGACACAACCCGCGGCGACGTGAACATTAACGACATGAATGCAACGTAAGGGCTGGGGCGGGGGGTGAGGGTGCACAGCCGACATGCGAAAGAGTAGACCCTTCACAAAATCCCTCCAGCTTCGCAGCAGCACTTCCTCTCTGTCCTTCAACTACACGCACATCAAACGCGAGGATGCACACAGCCCACATCCACGACTGCGACTTGCCAAGGGAAGATCGAGAGGGATGGGCTCTCCACGGATGCCGCAAGAAGGCTACGGCATGGACAGCGCCGGGGATGCTCTCCGGTTTTCGAAAGCCTTGCCAACTCTCTCGCTAAGGAAGACAATCAAAACCTGCAGCACTTTCACTGAGCGGACGAGAGACGCCGCAGCTGGAGGTCTCCTTCCACCCGAACGCACGCACGTAGCACATTGACCCTCCCTTGCACAGCTATCTACGCCACTCTAAATGCGATGCTCAGCAGCGGCTCTGCTCATCGCGCTGGGGCATCACTCCTCCACAGGAACCAATCCTGAGTCTCGCCGGCACTCCACATACACGAGAGAATACGAAGAAAGGGACCTCTCTACGCCACATGATATATCATCCATCGCGACAGCCCTCATCTACATGGCAAAGCATAATGACCCGCTTGTGTGCCCCCGCCCTATCCTATTTTACTGCTTCCATTCTGCCATAGGTCCAGCAATCCACTCTGTCACATCCGGAGGCCACAGACCCCGCATCGCCTGGAGCGAGGCAGCCGTAGGCACGCCGGCACAGTAGTGCGCCAGCTCAGTCAGCTGAGCACGGTCATTGTTTCACACTCTACCCACCACCCCGCACCTCCGCAGGCCGCCTCGCAGGCACTCCCTCCATCATGCCGGTCGCCACCCTGTGCATCTTCAGCGTTGGCGTAGTCTCCTCACCATCAGCAGGCAGTGTGCGGGCCGGGAGTGGAATACGCTCGAGTCACGCGGACACTTCGCCCATCACACGGATGGCCCAAGCGTGTGGTCGCTGTCGCAGGTCGCTCCGAAGCACCACCAACATCAGCAGCGATGAAT
>NC_018250.1:101417-102729 GCF_000227135.1 Leishmania donovani | reverse complement strand
GCCACAGACCCCGCATCGCCTGGAGCGAGGCAGCCGTAGGCACGCCGGCACAGTAGTGCGCCAGCTCAGTCAGCTGAGCACGGTCATTGTTTCACACTCTACCCACCACCCCGCACCTCCGCAGGCCGCCTCGCAGGCACTCCCTCCATCATGCCGGTCGCCACCCTGTGCATCTTCAGCGTTGGCGTAGTCTCCTCACCTCGCATGCGGCGCGGAGAGGAGAGAAGGCGGAGAAGCAAGAGCAATAAGAGGCCGCATCACTCAACTGCATGCCCCTTCCATCCTGAAGCAGGGAGGGTGGGCAGGGCAACGGCGCATACAGAGAAGCACACGATTCGTTCCCGCACGGAAGTACGAGAGACACGCCCAGGAAAGGAGAGTTGGGGGCGGTGAAATCGACAGCACAACGGCAGCCGCTGCAACAAACTTTACTTTTCCACGTGAGCATTCTGCCACAAAACGTCAACTCAAGCGATTCTCCATTCCTGGCACGCCACAGACCCCGCATCGCCTGGAGCGAGGCAGCCGTAGGCACGCCGGCACAGTAGTGCGCCAGCTCAGTCAGCTGAGCACGGTCATTGTTTCACACTCTACCCACCACCCCGCACCTCCGCAGGCCGCCTCGCAGGCACTCCCTCCATCATGCCGGTCGCCACCCTGTGCATCTTCAGCGTTGGCGTAGTCTCCTCACCATCAGCAGGCAGTGTGCGGGCCGGGAGTGGAATACGCTCGAGTCACGCGGACACTTCGCCCATCACACGGATGGCCCAAGCGTGTGGTCGCTGTCGCAGGTCGCTCCGAAGCACCACCAACATCAGCAGCGATGAATCCCACTGACCTCCCTCCGTCATAGGCACTCGACCTTCTGACCACCAGAGGCGGGCCGGCATGGGTAGGGATGGCGGGGGCACCACGGCACCCTCCCTCAGCGAGTGGGTGAGCGGGACCCTGCGAAACGACGCACTGAGGTGTCCTACGTCATCACGGGTGCTGACAGTAAAGCAAGTCAGCTGCTGGTACCCTGCCGTCGGGCACGGCTGTGGACTCTTGCTGCCGGCACACCGGTCTGGGCTGGCGCTGTGCCGAAGAGACTCGCGACCGCGATCACGCGTGTATCGGCTCACGGCAAATCGCGTCAGTTACACGGTGGCAGCCGTCCCGCGCCAAGCAACGAGGGCGCCGAGCTCACGAGACGACAGGAGACCGTCATCGCCCAGCTCCGCACGCACACCTGTCCGCCCTTTGCATTCCTGCAGCGACGGGTGACTGGCAGTGACAAGATGGAGTGCACGTGGTGCGCTGCCTGCTACTC
>NC_018250.1:99042-100063 GCF_000227135.1 Leishmania donovani | reverse complement strand
GGAAAAAAAAAGCTGAAAACGGAAGGCACTCCTCTCCTTTGGCATACTAAAATGCACTCAGAGAGCTCTCACGTAGTACCGCTGCACAGATGATGGCGAGAGGACGCAAAGGCGGGCGATGACAGGACAGTGCCACGAATTCGAAGTCGTAAGAAAAAGAGAGCGCACTTATAATAAATGCGCGAAGAGAAAGAAGACACGAAAAAAGAAACACGGAGGACACGAAAACGACGCTGCGCCTGCGTGAGTGCACGTGTTTGTGTGCTCTACCTCTTCACCACTTGTACTCACGTTGGCGGCTTCGGCTGCCTCGGTGAACGCCCCTGTCGGAAAGGCCGGTCGGCCTGCCGCCACGGCGCAGGGGAGCGCACACCATTCATGCGCTCGCTCCCCCACGCGCACCGGCGGAGAGGCCACAGGGTGGCCAGAGAGAGAGAGAGCGAGGGAGACACTCGGATAGAGCCACAGAGGCGCCACGCGCAGGCACACTCACACTTGACGCAGCGAAAGGGCACACTGGAAAAAAAAAGCTGAAAACGGAAGGCACTCCTCTCCTTTGGCATACTAAAATGCACTCAGAGAGCTCTCACGTAGTACCGCTGCACAGATGATGGCGAGAGGACGCAAAGGCGGGCGATGACAGGACAGTGCCACGAATTCGAAGTCGTAAGAAAAAGAGAGCGCACTTATAATAAATGCGCGAAGAGAAAGAAGACACGAAAAAAGAAACACGGAGGACACGAAAACGACGCTGCGCCTGCGTGAGTGCACGTGTTTGTGTGCTCTACCTCTTCACCACTTGTACTCACGTTGGCGGCTTCGGCTGCCTCGGTGAACGCCCCTGTCGGAAAGGCCGGTCGGCCTGCCGCCACGGCGCAGGGGAGCGCACACCATTCATGCGCTCGCTCCCCCACGCGCACCGGCGGAGAGGCCACAGGGTGGCCAGAGAGAGAGAGAGCGAGGGAGACACTCGGATAGAGCCACAGAGGCGCCACGCGCAGGCACACTCACACTTGACGCA
>NC_018250.1:95686-98943 GCF_000227135.1 Leishmania donovani | reverse complement strand
AGCGCACTTATAATAAATGCGCGAAGAGAAAGAAGACACGAAAAAAGAAACACGGAGGACACGAAAACGACGCTGCGCCTGCGTGAGTGCACGTGTTTGTGTGCTCTACCTCTTCACCACTTGTACTCACGTTGGCGGCTTCGGCTGCCTCGGTGAACGCCCCTGTCGGAAAGGCCGGTCGGCCTGCCGCCACGGCGCAGGGGAGCGCACACCATTCATGCGCTCGCTCCCCCACGCGCACCGGCGGAGAGGCCACAGGGTGGCCAGAGAGAGAGAGAGCGAGGGAGACACTCGGATAGAGCCACAGAGGCGCCACGCGCAGGCACACTCACACTTGACGCAGGACGAGAGGAGCGGAAGAAAGGCAGAGGCGGCAGTGGAAATTCGGCCGCCGGACGGGGCACAGACGCGCACCGTTCACGCACGGAAGGACAGCATAGATGGCTCTGCGCGCAATCGTCCGTGGGCAAGTGACCGGCGCAGTCCCGTACCCACCCCGGCCCTTCTGCTGCGCAGTACCGAAAAGCGTTCTCCTCGTGGTTTCCGCGGGCGTCACAGCGCGAATACTCCTGTGATCAAGCACATAAGGAAGCGAGAGAGACTTCACGTAGCAGAAAGTACACGGCAGTGCGTGAGCAACACGGAGCAGGCGATGCAACGATTTGAAAAAAAAAAAAAATGCAGGCGTTGTAAGTAGTGTGGTGGTGGTGGCGCGCACTGCGGTACACAAGCCCACGCGCAAGCATGCACTTCACAAGCTGCTCGGCATCTCCTTCGCCTTCATCATCGAGCGCACACGGAGCGGCAGCCCGAACAGCCGGATGAAGCCCTCCGCGTCGTGGTGATTGTATAGGTGTTGGCTGTCGCCGAACGACGCGATGTTCTTGTTGTACAGCGAGTACGGCGACTGTGCACCAGCAGGCACTAGGTTACCTTTGTACAGCTTCAGTGTCGCCTCGCCTGTCACCGTCTCCGCCATCTGGTCGAACATCGCGGACATCGACTCGCGCAGCGGCGTAAACCACTTGCCGTCGTACACAAGCTCGGAGAAGCGCACTGCCGACTGGCGCTTGAAGGACTGCGTGTCACGGTCAAGGCACAGCGACTCCAGCATGTCCAGCGCCTTGTACAGGATCGTCCCCGCGGGTGTCTCATACACGCCGCGCGACTTCATCCCTACCAGGCGGTCCTCCACGATGTCCTCGATCCCGATCGCATGCTTGCCGCCAAGCGCGTTCAGCTCCTCAACAAGCTCCACACTCGACATTTTTCTGCCGTTCACGGCGACGGGGATGCCCTTCTCGAACTGGACCGTCACGTACTCCGCCTCGTCCGGCGCCTTCTCCACCGTGTTGCACAGCCTCAGAAGCCTCGCGTACGCCGGCTCGTTTGCTGGGTCCTCCAGGTCCATGCCCTCGTGGCTGATGTGCCACAGGTTGCGGTCGCGCGAGTACAGGTCAGACTTCGTGCACGGTACAGGGACGCCATGGGCCTCCGCGTAGTCGATCGCGTCCTCGCGCGACTTGATGTTCCATTCGCGCCACGGCGCCACGCACTTCAGGCTTGGGTCCAGCGCCATGACCGCCAGCTCGAACCGCACTTGGTCGTTGCCCTTCCCCGTGGCGCCGTGGCAGATCGCGACAGCGCCCTCCTTGTGCGCAACTTCAACAAGGTGCTTCGCGATCAGGGGTCGCGCGTGCGACGTCCCCAGCATATACTTCCCCTCGTACGTCGCGCCAGCTTTCAACGTTGGGAAGATGTAGTCCGTCACGTACTCCTCACGCAGGTCCAGCAGGTATAGCTTCGACGCACCGGACTTCTTCGCCTTTTCCTCCAGCCCGTCTATCTCACCGGCACCCTGCCCAACGTTCGCACAGCACGCAATCACCTCATAGTCGTAGTTCTCCTTCAGCCACGGGATGATCACAGACGTGTCCAGGCCGCCGCTGTACGCAAGCACCACCCTCGGCTTTTTGCCGCACACAACCTCCGTCGCCGTTGCAGGCATCGCGAGGGGGAGAGGGGGGGTGAGGGAGTGGAGAGATGTGGAGGCGTGCAGGCGAAGGGGAATGAGGAGGAGGGAGAGGGGCAACGTGGGGCGAGGCGCGCAGAGCACGACAGAGGGAGGCAGAGGGAACGAGGGGAGGGCAGGGGGGATGTTATGACGTGACCTGCTCACTGCCTGCCTGGAGTGTAACGTTGCTTCTGCTGGCAACGCTGGTGGTGATGGTTAAACAGCTCTAAGAAAGTCGACGTTCAAAACAACGAAAAAAAAAGAACCAGCTGCAGTAATGAAAAGCAGAAAAACAAGTTTTGAAGAGTGTCTGAGAGGTCACGGAGGAATCCGTGCGCTTCTGGCGCGTCGGCAAGGCGGAGAGAGCCTGCGGGGGCGGGGGTGGGGGGGGGTGTAGCCGGGAGAGAGAGTGGCCAGAAGAGTGGGGAGAGGCCAAGGGAGAGAAAGGAGAAAGTAGCACCGAGAAAGCATCGGCGCGCCTTCACGCGCATCCTCAGCCGGCATGCAGGCGACTCCGTCGCGGCGGCGCAGCTGCACTCGTGGCGTCTTGAACGATATCGTACAGCCAATACTGTCACGCACGACTCAGAGGCGCTCCCCTAGCCGGCTATGCCGTGCAAGACTTTGTGTTCCACATGCATACAGATTTCACTCAGAAACGGTAAGGATGTAAGGTGCTATTCAATGAACTAGCATATGGCCGCTGTGGCGCCTAGTCCGCGGGTACCGACGACGCACCGCCATCGCGCAAATGCAAGCGCGCTGCCGTGAATAGGAGAAGACAAAGGCAAGATTGGTACACGGCATGTGGAGCACTTCGTTCTCCTGCACGTGCATGCGGGGTGGCGTACGACGAGCGGCTTCTGCTTTGAGATCGGCAGGTTGCGACGGAGTCTTTCATTGGTGCGCACGGGCTGCTGCACAGACTCGTGCGACGTCAGCCGAGGAGATCGACGAAGTCTTTGGCACCACGGCGGCCCAGTGCCTCCACCATGCTGTGGAATATGGACTGGCGGTTCATCACAAGCTCGCGCGGGCTGCCCATCTCCGCAACAGCACCGTGGTCCATCACGATGATCTTGTCGTACTGCGCGACAGTGTGCAGCCGGTGCGCGATCGTGATCACCGTGTACGCCGAGAACGCGCTCATCACTGTCGCCTGGATCTGCCGGTCAAGCGCGGGGTCGATGTTCGCCGTCGCCTCGTCCATCAGGATGAACCCGCTCCCCTTCTTCAGCAGCGC
>NC_018250.1:90462-95327 GCF_000227135.1 Leishmania donovani | reverse complement strand
TTCTCGCGCGGCGCGATCCGGAAGCTCACGCCGCGCAGCACAAGCGGCAGCCCCTCGCGGTACCGCATCTGCACGCCCTCGAACACAAGCGACCCGGCCTGCACGGTGTGCGGCGCGGCGCTCGTCGGGCTCGCAGGCTCGATCACAACCGTCCCCGTCACTTCCGCCGCTGTCCCTGACTCGCTCCCTACCAGCTGTGCCACTAACTCCTTCATCTCCGGCACGTACTCGTGCTCCACTTCGTGGGTGTAATACATCACACGCTCCACGCTGTTCATGTTTGCCTCCACCGTCGCAACCTGCCGCACCAGCCAATTGAGCGTTTCCGTCAGCGTGATCGCCATCGTCAGTGACAGCGAGATGAGACCGATGCTCTGACTCGAAGCCCGCTCCATTTTCCCAATCACACCAATGAGGGCCACCACGAAAGTGATAACACAGCTCACAAACTCGAGGCGGACACCGAGCCAGCGGTTGGAGACGTTCTGCATGTACAGCGCGCTGTAGACCACATCGAGCCGCCTCAGTGCTTCCTGCAGTACGAGGTGCATCTTGCCGTACGTCGCGATGGTGCGCTGCCCTTGCAGCGACTCCTCCAGCAGCGTGAACACGGGCGAGTGCGCGATGCTCTTGATGCGGCGTGTCTCGCGGTTCGACGCGCTGTAGATCTGCATCAGCTTGTAGTAGATGAACACACACGGCACAATGGCCACAAGCACAAACGGCTGCGCGGCCGACAGAATAATAACCTTGGAGCACATGGAAAAGAAGTACTGCAGCAGGTAAAGGTAGCTGTCGTTCAGCGTGTTATCAAGGATGCCCATGTCCTTTGTGAACCGGTTCAGCACGCGTCCCAAGGGCGTCGTGTCGAAGAAGGACATCCGCGCAACGCCGATGGACTCCAGGAGGTCGCGATGCAAGTTGCGGCTACCCATTCGCATAAGGTAATAGCATAAGAAACACCGCAGCGGGGAGTTAAAGATGTTGAGGAAAACAATGAAAAGATAGACGTACAGGTACGTGGCCGCGCTACACCTAAGCGAGCCTGTTGACCATATCGACAACCACACGCCGTTGGCCGCAGTCACGCTCTCTGTCACCGCAAAGGTGGCTAGCAGGAATCCCCAAGCAGCCAGACCGCCACACGACCTCAGATACGCCACGTAGGTTGACCACGGTACCTGACCGGTTGCCTTCTCCTCCCTGGTCATCAGCCTACCGGCCTCGACATCGGACCTCAAGGGGTCTTCGCCTCCTGCAAGGCTCGTCTCCTGCTCAACTTTCGGCTCATGCGCTTCCGCAATGTCAGGTGCCGTCTCCGCTCTGGCCGCTTCCGCGTCCGCATCGCTGCCGCGAGACTCCGCGTCCTTGTTCTCCTTTAGCTCACCGCGCAGCGTCTCCTCCAGCGAAGTCGCCGCAAAGGCAGCGTAATCGCCCGCGAATGCGATGCGGCCGCGCTGCAACACCACAATGTAGTCCGCGAGCGGCAGCAGATGAATCTGGTGCGTCGCAAGCACGCGCGTCTTGCCGTGCAGTCGTCCGCGGATGACGTCTTGCACGACGCGTTGGCCAACGTGCGCGTCCAGCGCGGACAGGGGGTCGTCCAGCAGGTACACGTCGCGGTTCGCGTACACGGCGCGCGCAAGGCTCACGCGCGCCTTCTGCCCGCCGCTCAGGTTCACGCCCATTTCCCCGATCTCCGTCTCCAGCCCCCCGCCAAGCTGCGCAAGGTCCGCCTCCAGCTGGCAGCAACGGATTACGTCCTGCAAGTCTGCGGCGCGCTCCTCGTCGAAGAACAGGATGTTGTCGCGCACCGTCGCGTTCATGATCCACGCCTGCTGCGGCACGTACGCGATGCTCCGCTCCGCCCACACCTCGCCACTCTGCACGTCGTACTCGCCCATCAGAGAGCCCAGCAGCGTCGACTTCCCGCTCCCGGTCGCGCCAATCACCATCGTCAACTTGAACTGAGGGATAACGAGGTTGACGTTCCGCAGCAGCTCCTTCGGCACAAGTTGGTAGTACTGTGCGACTCTCTCTTCCACGTCCCCCTCCTCGTCCCCGCCGCCAGTGGCAGCGCCGTCACCATCCGCACTGGCAGTCTGTGCGCTGCCCATGTCGAGCGTTGGAAGGTGCACCGTCGGCGAAGACGCACCCGCATCCGGGCCGTCCAGATCGTACCACTCCGCCTCCGGCACACCGCGCCGGCGGAACCACAGCGTAATGCGCTGCATGGTCGTCAAGCGCGACTTGCACTGGGGCAGTTTCGCCGGCAGATAGGTGTGGATGGACACATCCTTGAAGATGGCCGCGGCACCAGCTGCGTCGATGCCAGCAATGTCCCGCACCTGTGAGCGCGTGTCAGGGCACTCCACAAAAGTGGTGACCCGCTTTGTGGACACCAAACACTGCAGGATGGCGGAGACGATAAGCGGGATCATAAAGAACGACACGCGCATCGTGTTTAGCAGTGCAATCGTCGGAAACACAATCTCCGGTCTCAGCGCCTGCCCACTCGCATGGTACAAGATAAAGACTACAGCGACGACCAACGTCGGCGTCGCGTCGTTCACGAACATGAAGATGACATTGGCGAGATGCACATCGCGCAGACACTGCAGCTCGCGACTGCGCGCGTCTTCGATCCGGGCGAGGAAGACAGGTTCCCACCCCATGAATTTCACGATTCGGGCACCGGAGAGCAGCTCGCTCGTGCGCTTGATACGCAGGTCCACCACGCTCGCCATTCGCTCAGACACCTCCTGAACATGCTTAGAAATGGCACCTTGTAACGGGAGCGTCACCAACAAGACGGCCATGCCGGGCAGCGCGAACCACCCGACCAGCCTTATCAGCAGCAGCATGCACAGTGTCAGTTGCAGCGGGGCGCTCCAAAAATACATCACGTACCAGTTGAGACTACCGATGTTATCAACGTCATTCCCGACCATGTTCATGATGCGACCCACGGACATGTCTGGGCGCTGCAGCGACCGCTGCGAAACTGTGAAGCACTTCTCGAACAGCAGCGCCATCGACGACGTCTCAAACAGCGCCGCGCTGCGGATGCTGATGTGGTCGTACTTGTGCGCTGCGCAGCTCTGGATCACGTTCGTGAGGAAGAGTGTCAGCACAAGTCCCAGACCCCAGCCCCACGTCGCGTTGTCGGCGTCCAAATACTTCACAAAGTACTCCAACAACACCGGCAGCATCAGCGCGGTAACGTCTGCCAGCAGCTTCGGCAGGATCTGCGCCCACACGTGGTACGAGTGCGCCTTGAACAGTGTAAACAGGAGATCCGGCGACGGCGGCGGCCCGGGACGCATCAGACTGCACGTCGAGCTTAGGTAAAGCCGTTCAACCGGTTCGCACGAGCAGAGATAGTTGTCTTCGTATGGCCGAAACAGCCGCTCACCGTGCACGACGCCGTTGTGAAGCCCCGCCGCGCTGCCCGGCGTGGCCTGCCGCCGGTACCGCGGCGGCACACGCCACTCCACCCCAGCTACCAGCGATCGCGGGTAGTCCGACTGCTGCAAATACCCGACCCACCGCAGCGCGCCGCTGGTTTCCGCCTCCGCCTCGTACATGACCTCGCACCCGACATACCCGTCCCACCGCCGGCTTGCGTCGATGTCGGCATGCGCCTGCCGCGACAGCTTGCGCCCCGTGTGGTAGGTCCGTGTGCTCCGCGACGGCGGTGGCAGGTCCGCCTCGGTAATGCTCCCCGTCGCAGCCTTGTAGATGTAGTCCCCGATCCATCCGTAGTGCAGCTGCTGCAGCCAGCTCGCTTGGTCCTCTACCGTCGGCGTGTAGGTGGGCTCGCTGCCCCACAGCTCGTCCAGCTGCTCCGCAAACTCGCGCTGCGCCTGCTGCTGGCAGCGCACCTGCGCAACATCGTCCACCGCCTCCAAATCAGTAATGATGCTGGTGGTATGACCGTTTTCTGCGCCACATCGGGTGTGGCACCGCTGCGAGGGAGCATGGATTATGAGCTCGCTGGACTCGTCAGTCGGTGATAAACGTACAAAGTCTGGTGTCGCCATGCCCTGCGCGCTGTGGATGCCCCCCCCCAATGTATGCACCGATGTCTACAATGTCTTTCCTATGCGAAGAGAACGAGGGAGGCGTAGTTCGCACAACCCTGTCCTACGAGCCGCACAACAGCGGTCGAACAGCACCAGTGTGACAGACCGCGCACAAACCGAGGGGGCGAGGTGTGTCTTGGCACACTCTTTCAACGACGGGCACCGTGCTGGCTGGGCCAGGGAAGACTCAGGCGTAGCACCGGAGGAGCCAGAGGCGGGGGTCGGGGACAGGATGCACTCGGCACACGCACGCCTCGCGCACCGATCAGCTCACACACTTGGCGACCACCACCTCCACGAAAGAAAAGAAACTCTAAGCGCCTCGTGAAGACTGATTCACGCTTACGGGTGAGAGCGGCAAACCAGCAGAAGGAGGTGCGAAGAGGACACGAGTCAACGCGCGCAGATACACACGTACGCAACTACGCGGACAACAGGCTTCGCATGCGGCGCGGAGAGGAGAGAAGGCGGAGAAGCAAGAGCAATAAGAGGCCGCATCACTCAACTGCATGCCCCTTCCATCCTGAAGCAGGGAGGGTGGGCAGGGCAACGGCGCATACAGAGAAGCACACGATTCGTTCCCGCACGGAAGTACGAGAGACACGCCCAGGAAAGGAGAGTTGGGGGCGGTGAAATCGACAGCACAACGGCAGCCGCTGCAACAAACTTTACTTTTCCACGTGAGCATTCTGCCACAAAACGTCAACTCAAGCGATTCTCCATTCCTGGCACGCCACAGACCCCGCATCGCCTGGAGCGAGGCAGCCGTAGGCACGCCGG
>NC_018250.1:86534-90371 GCF_000227135.1 Leishmania donovani | reverse complement strand
TCCATCATGCCGGTCGCCACCCTGTGCATCTTCAGCGTTGGCGTAGTCTCCTCACCATCAGCAGGCAGTGTGCGGGCCGGGAGTGGAATACGCTCGAGTCACGCGGACACTTCGCCCATCACACGGATGGCCCAAGCGTGTGGTCGCTGTCGCAGGTCGCTCCGAAGCACCACCAACATCAGCAGCGATGAATCCCACTGACCTCCCTCCGTCATAGGCACTCGACCTTCTGACCACCAGAGGCGGGCCGGCATGGGTAGGGATGGCGGGGGCACCACGGCACCCTCCCTCAGCGAGTGGGTGAGCGGGACCCTGCGAAACGACGCACTGAGGTGTCCTACGTCATCAGGGATTACACAGAGAGAGAGACACGAGCACAAAAAAAAACAAAGGACGGCAGAGCGATAGGAGAGAGCACACGCACACGCACTCTCGTCGGCGGGCGCACGCCTTGGCACAGAAGGCGCGCCAACCGGCGCACCCACACGTAGGAAAGCAAACGCGATACGAACGAGGAAGTGAGAAACGGAAGGAAATGGCGGCAGTTGCACAGGGACCGCAATGTGTGTGTGTGTGTGTGCCTGCCTTTCTGTGCACCCAGCACTTACACGTGCCTGGCTGCCTCCCCTCGGCCCCTCCCCCCATACGTGAAGGTTTTTGACGTCATCATGGACCTTGTGGTCTCTGACGTGCTGCTTGTGGTGGGCTTGTGTGTGAAGCACGGTCACCACACCGCCAAACGAAATATCGCGGACTAGTTCTAAATACCAACCAGAACCATCCAGGTGAAGAAGATGTAGAAGAGCCCGACGGGGTACACAACCAGCACCTCACGGTCGGCGCTCACTGTGTTTCGGAAAAAGCGCAGGGCTGCCCAACAAGCCCATGCCCACGCAATGAAGCACAGCAAGAGGTTCAATAAAAACCACGGAAGGACGCAGCACAAGAGAGCGCCGAGACAGATGGGCGCCAAGCAGTAGCCGATGGCGCAGTACGTTTGAAAGAACATGATCTTGCTGCCGAGGAGCTTGGCATTGACGGTGACGACAAGACCGCCAAGCCACACAAAGATGAAGACCGCAGAGAAGACGGCGGCGCCCTGGTCATCGCTGGCGTTGATGGTGAGGATGGAGGCCAGAATGAGACACAGGAACAGCGGCCCCCAGAGATCCCAATCGTGAAGCTCCTTATCAGCTCCGAGAGGGGGGCACACAACCACAACGAGCTTGCGGCCGATCGCCTTGGCATCGCGCAGCAGCGTCTGAAGCACCGGCTCATCCAAGGTGGAGATGGTGTTCGGGTCTGCGTTCACGTGCACCTCGTTGAGCATTGTGCCTCTTTCTTTGTGAGGCTGGGGGGGGGGCGGCGGCAGGGCTCGCCAAGTCGCTCCAACGGCAGCACACGCACGCCCACAGACACACAAGACAGGCAATGCAGCGGTGGAGGAGGTCAGCCACTCGGGGCGCGCGCGCACACACACACAAACAACGGCAATGAGGAATGAGGCAACGAGAATAACAGGATGAGAAGTAGCAAGACGAGACTAATAACTCCGGAGGGCGAGTGTGATGGCGCCGGGAGCTGGTGTCGCACGGCTGAGAGGGCGGGACGAGGGGTAGGCAAGAGGAGGAAGTTCGATGAAGAGGGATGAGCTTTCCTCTGTGCTTCTACCGCCTGTGGCCGCACTTTTCTTCCCTCTTTCAAGCGCACCAGAAGAAGGGGATGGGGGGCCAGACGACGGTGCTTGTACGTGCAAGTGTGGTCAGCGGTAGAAGGTGGGTGGTGAGACGGGTGTCACGGCTGAGCGGATGCGCGGAAAATCGAGGGAGACGCAAAAAATCCATTCATGTGCACGAGCTCAAGCGTGATACGCAGCGTATGTGTGTGTTCGAGGGTTTGCAGGAAAGATAGGCAGCCATATAGAGATTAGGGAGTGGGGTGTGGTGCGGTGGAGTAGCAGTAGCGGAGAAGGCAAGCACAAGGAGTTGGGAAAAATAAGGTAGAGGACGTCCTGCCATCTCGAGCACCACCACGAGAGGGAGAGAGAAAGGGTGTGCATGGTAGGTGTACGTATGTCTACGTATATTTGATATGTGTGCCGGTGCGGCAGCAGGATGCGTACACACACACACGGGCACACATCAGCCTGTCATTGGCTCTCCTGAGCGCTTCTGTATTCCGTGACTGTCGTCTTGATGTAATTTCGGCACGCACTACCATCTGGTGCGGCACGCGTACACGCCAATGCGCACGAGGGGCGGCGCCAGTAGGAAGAGCGGGAAAACCATTGTGTGTCTCTGCAAGCTGGAGAAGTGGGGGAGCGGGGTGCACGAACGCCGACGCACTTGGACGCTTGCATGCACCTTTCACCCGCGTTCTCGCGTTGACTCGTCATCGCCCAAGTGGCGCTGAAGCTTTTCGTTGATGAAGGCCATGTTCGCCTCTAGCTGCGCACCCCAGCGCCGTTCCTCCGGAATGGGGCGAAGTAAAGACTTTGCCTCCATGGCGTAATTGCATACAGACTGCAGTTCCTTGTCGGCTATCGCCCGTTTCTGCGCCGCTTCCAGCAGGTGATGCTGCCACTCCTCTTGCGCGTGCTGTTGCTGTGCGCGCCAGTCACCGCCACGATACGAGGTTATGCAGACGATGAAGGTCAGCACAAAACACGCAGGGACAATCACGAAGCTCCACGCAAGCCCCTTCCCCATTCCTTGAAGAATGATGCCTTCCAGCGTGTCATGGGGGTGGTGCCACATGCCAGAAGCATGGAACAAGTCGTTGACTCTATGCACCTTGTTTCGCTCTCTGCGCGCTGCCTGAAGATGGGTGCCGACATCATCAGTCCGGTTGCGACGGTCGCGGGTGGAGGTGATGAGCCACAGGTAGATGCGGCGCCGCCAGCTATTGCGGATCTGGCCGGCCATGAGAGCAGCCGACTTGCATGACGGCACCTACGCGTAGTGACGTGAGCGGAAGAGGAGGGTGGCAAGAGAGCGGATTAGTGACAGCTCACAACTCGCACAGCCAACAAAGTACAAGGTCGAGGGCGAGTGCGCAAGGGCGTTAAGGGCAACCAAGAAGGGGCGGAGGCTGTCTTCTGCGGTGAACGATCGCCGCCACCCCGCTGAAGGAAAGCGAGATAGAGAACAAGAGACAGGAAGAAGTGAAGAGGGGAGTACACGTGCGCAGCTTCCTCTGCGCCTGCGCTACTCTGTGCGCGTTTCTAATCAGAGCGCGGCCAGACGCGTGCATGCCGGAGAGCAAGACCGGCGCTGCTGCTTTCGAACGTCCCGCAGCACACGTGATGAACCTAGAGAGTTCAGCTAAGACACACGGGCCTATCCCTTTTTAGAGGTCATGTGAGGCAGAACAGCGACGTGCGAAGGACCACACGACGTTCACAAGGGCCATGTCCACTGAGCCTTTCCTGCCCGCCCCTCAACGCCAGCCTCTGAGCTTTCTCCAGTGCGGCCATGCCCTTCGCTTTTGGCCACTTACATCGTCATCCTTCGCGATGCCGGCCACCGCACCGTGGCACGAAGGTCCAGTACGCCCTCCGGGGGAACGCCGATAGTCGGCACCCTGCCGTCGGGCACGGCTGTGGACTCTTGCTGCCGGCACACCGGTCTGGGCTGGCGCTGTGCCGAAGAGACTCGCGACCGCGATCACGCGTGTATCGGCTCACGGCAAATCGCGTCAGTTACACGGTGGCAGCCGTCCCGCGCCAAGCAACGAGGGCGCCGAGCTCACGAGACGACAGGAGACCGTCATCGCCCAGCTCCGCACGCACACCTGTCCGCCCTTTGCATTCCTGCAGCGACGGGTGACTGGCAGTGA
>NC_018250.1:85076-86435 GCF_000227135.1 Leishmania donovani | reverse complement strand
CGTCATCCTTCGCGATGCCGGCCACCGCACCGTGGCACGAAGGTCCAGTACGCCCTCCGGGGGAACGCCGATAGTCGGCACCCTGCCGTCGGGCACGGCTGTGGACTCTTGCTGCCGGCACACCGGTCTGGGCTGGCGCTGTGCCGAAGAGACTCGCGACCGCGATCACGCGTGTATCGGCTCACGGCAAATCGCGTCAGTTACACGGTGGCAGCCGTCCCGCGCCAAGCAACGAGGGCGCCGAGCTCACGAGACGACAGGAGACCGTCATCGCCCAGCTCCGCACGCACACCTGTCCGCCCTTTGCATTCCTGCAGCGACGGGTGACTGGCAGTGACAAGATGGAGTGCACGTGGTGCGCTGCCTGCTACTCCGCTCGCACGGTGGCGTCCCCACCCCCGCCAGGGCCTCCGCCGCCGTGTCGGGCCCGCAGTGCCACGCGCGAGTTCGCGAATCGCGCGACGCATGGACCCCCGCCCCCAGTCGCGTGTCCGCCGCCGCCCCCCCTGCACCCCCCCTCAGGACGGCAAGCTGCGACCTCGTCGCGCGCAGGCACATGCCTATCCGCCAGCCCCCTCCGCTGGACACACCCACTCCCTGCCAGGACCGTGCGGGCTCAGGGGAAGGCGGGATGCCCCTTGCTGCCACAGACTCATGGCAGCGTCCCACCTGTCGCGGCGCATGCGGGCACGCCATCCAGGCACGCCACCCACCCCATGGCATCGACGATAGCGGGGAATGGGGGCGACGGCGAGCCACCAAGACAGCAGCGCTGCCCCGAAACACGTATCCGTATCCACCAGCGCGAGCACTGTGCGCACGCGCGGCCGACCACAGCTGGCACGGCGTGCCGCATCCAAGCAAAGCATGCAGAGGTCAGAAGAGCAAGAGCGATGGACGGGAGAGGCTGAGAAGAGGCGCGCACCGGGCAGCCCAACAGCGCACGTGTGCGGCATGTGCGGCATCGCCTGCATCCCCACCCGCTGGGCTGATGTGGCGCAGATGCCGGAGGCATGACCAGAGTAGCCCGAGTGGCACCACCGAGCTCTGCGCACTCCCACGCGGCGAGCCCACACACCGCGTTACTGCATGCCGCGGGTTGAGCTGGCTAAGGAAGAAGCATGGCGTACAGACCGAGTGCCGGGTCTCACAGGGCCCTCACCGGGACGTGGCCAGCGTCCTCCCTGCGCTCATCCGTCACGCACCCAGACCACCGCCTGTTGCCCGCACGAGGCGCCACCGCCGCCGCCCTCGAGCAGAACCACAAGCGCGGCCCACCCGCATCAAGGCATGCAGAGCTCACCCATCTCTGTTTGGCGCCGACCGCGCAGCGCGTCGGCGAAGGAGGGTCGAGTAGGG
>NC_018250.1:80158-84977 GCF_000227135.1 Leishmania donovani | reverse complement strand
GCAGAGCTCACCCATCTCTGTTTGGCGCCGACCGCGCAGCGCGTCGGCGAAGGAGGGTCGAGTAGGGTCGAGGAAGGACGGGACGAGACGGTGAGGCGCATGGCCCGATTCGACCACAGACAGCTCGCCCTACACAGCGGGGATGTAGCGGTGTTGTCGCAGGGGCAGGTGAGCTGTGGCGGTGCATGTGCGCATATCTGCTGGCTTGATGGATGCCGAATAGACATGGTGCAAAGGAAAGGGCTGGCGTGTCGTCGTCTCTCGGCTGCCTTTTGCTTCCTAATGGCACCTGAGTCGAGCACACATACGCGTACACAGACGTCCACGTTGACGGTGTGGTATGTGCGAGCGTGTGTGCTGGCGAGAACCTCGTCGAGTGAGGAAGAGAGAGGAGAAGAAGAGCATGCAGGGGTGCAGCTGTGCAAGTCGTATGCAAGGATTCGATGAACATCTCGCACAGGTGGACGCACTCGCACGCGCAGCACTGTGTAACAGCACCACGCTGCACATCCTTATCTTTCTCGCCCTTGGCATCCCCTTTTCTGTGCCCTACTCGATGCTTTTTTGTTGTTTGGGGCTTCGAGGGGCCGCAGCGCAGGTGTGTACGCAGCCGCACTCTTTTGTTTTCATCTCAGCATGCGATCATCATCGAATCCGTATCTTGATTGGTAGATCATGTAGCAGACGAAGGACATCAGCATGACGCAGATGGGACCAGATGACGTGGTTCTACAATAAGGCTTCTGCTTCGTCATGAGCCGTCGCCTGCTCATCGGCAGCTTGCGTGGTGGGCGGTTGCTGTCACCTTGCTGCGGTTGCAGCAGAAGCCTTGCGGTGGGCTGGCCAATGTGAAGTCGGCGACGAGGGCAGAAAAAGGCGCTCAAGAGCATCGGTTCGTTCTCGGTCTCCTGAAGCTGCATGAAAGCATGCAACGAGAGGTCGATGGGACGGAGATACACAAGGAAAAAGACGGAGTGCATGCGTGAGGTAGACAGGGGTGCGTGGGCGCACGTGTGTCGTTGAGAGTTTGTGTTAGGAGCGCATGCGAAACGATTGCGACGGAGGAAGGCAGTTTAAGTGGCAGTCTCCTTCCCCTTCGTCCTCACATCTTCTCCTGAGCATGCCACAGGAGGCAGATGACACGGACATCGTGCATTTCTGTTGTGGTTGTTACTGCTTGTGCCTCCTCTTCCCTGAAACACGCGCGGTGGTCACAGACGGAGGAAGCGAGGAGCACACCCACAGAGTCGCATGCACGAGTTCTCCTTTTTTGTATTCGTTTTTGTTGGCGCGATTTGCGTCGCTCTATCTTCGACGTGGACGCCCCCCTCCACACGGCACGCCGCGTGCACGCGCCCGGCAGGCACACGGGAGAGAGGGAGAGAGAGCGGGGGAGAACGTGCCAGGCAGTATTCAAGCGTTCATAACGAAGAGGAACGCGGCAAGACCGCGATGGCTCATAAAGAAGCGCATCCGATAAAGAGGTACGAGAGAGTGGGAGGGGAACGAGCAGGGCAGCTGCACGAACAGCCCTCGGGGGGGGGGGCGGGGATTGAATCTTTTTGCAGCAGCGCCTTCTCCAAGAGGAGCAGAGAGAGGGATAGGTGAACTTCGAACGATTCGTGAGCCACCGCCATCATCTACCCTCGGCAAGGCTGCCGTTGAAGCCGTGACTCCTCTCTCCCACCCACTAAACCCGCCTAAGACTACTTTCCATACATGGCCATCACCACGAACAGGGCTGCAAAGGACCACATCAGGATCCACCAGCTGTCATCCAGCTGCACCCGAGGCTGCCGGTACGCCTGCGGCGCGTCAGGATCCAGCGGCGGCGGCGGAGCCACCATTCCGCGCATCGCTTCGCCGTAAGAGTCGCTCTGCATAGTCATAATCCGCTGACGTGCCGCCACAATATGCTCTGGATCATCTGCGTACGCGGGGTCGCTGCGGAGGTCGCGCTGGTAGGAATCGGGCTGCGGCGGCATCATGTCCTCGCGCGTCGCAGCCGGTGCGACAAACTGCGGGGCATACGTCGGCGGTGGCGCTCCACGTGGGGCCGGGCCGCGGTTTGGGTGGCGTGCTTTTTCGGGCGGAAAGAGTGGCCTCGCACCGTCCTTGGTGGTGATGGTCGGGCCTTCGTAGAGTCCGGTCGGCGCCCTTCTCGCCTCCCTGTCGATATTGCGCTGCATCTCAGCCAACCTTACGTGACGCGGAGAGGACGTGTAATCCTGAATAGTCCCTTGAGGAGTGTAGGGGATGCCGCGAGTGTAACCGCGCACAGCGGTGGTCGTGTTGGCACCGGCGATGCACCCGCAAAGGCCATCGCTGCGCGCGGCTACACACGCGCATCCCCTGGCGGCTCCTTGGCGCATTCCAGCGGAGTCTAGATGGGAAGAGAAAGTGTCGTGCACGTGCACAGAGCTGCACTACACCTTCGTCGCCAGTTACGGAAGACAGGGAGCCCACATACGAAAACGGCACAAAGCACTTTACCTTGGCATCTTACGCGGACGTCGGCACCAGCGACACCCGCAGCAGGCTCAGCAGTCTCACCAGACAGGCGGCGAAGGCCCGCCAAGCAACATATACACAAGAAACAGAGCGGGGGGAGGGCAAAGGTGTTGTGTGTGTGCGTGTGCATCAGAGGAACGGAGATGTCGGCAAGGTGCAGCCGTTCTCATCTGTTCGGCTTGGGCGCACGCTAAACTGCGGCGATGAGACGGGTGGGGTGGGGTGGACGGCAGAGCAGTCCATCACAGGGGCGCAGGCTCAAACCTTCATATTACAGCTCCTTTTCCCGCGCGCTTTCCGGGCACTCCTCGACGAGACGTAAGCTTGTGACTGAAAGGCGATGAAGTAAAGGCAGAGGAGGGGCACGCCAGAGACGCAGTAACACAGGCGGCAGCGCCGTCGTGTGTATGCGTGGTGCGCTGCAGTATAGCCATCTGTAAAGCCGAGTTTGCACGTGCTGACCTTCAACCCTAGGCTGCTGAGGTGCTGAAAGCGTCCCCCTCACAGCGACGGCGCGAGACAGGCAAGCCGGTGAGAGAAGAAAAGGGCAGTGGCGGACGGGGCATCCGAACTCTCGACGCCGCACCGCGTCTCACGCCTGCCCCGCCCCCTACATCGCCGCTCTACGTCTTGTCTTCGCCCTCACGCTCAGAGGGGTGATGCTGTTCACGTTGCTCCAGCGCCCAAGCGCGCACCGCGGCGCGCTTCTGCTCCTGCCCATGCGCTGAAAGCACGTAAAGCCACAGTGGCACCATGAACATGATGACAATAACGACGGAGGCGCTCGTCTCGCGCTCACTCTGCCGCCACATGTTCTCGGCGGGTGTCTCGGCTGGGCGAATGCGCGACGGCGCATTGCCAAAGTGCCGGGCAGGTGTGCAGACGGCAACGCACGACACACACCTGGCGGACGAGATGGTGGCGGAGGATGACGTGGTGAAGGTCTTGGAGCAGGAGAAACAGAGGGTGCCCGAGAAAGCGACTAGAGTCTGTAGGGACGACGATGTACGGCAAGAGTGCACAGCCCCGGAAGAGCCGCAGTCAGCGCCCGTGAGATGTCGAAAGGCAAGGCACCTGCGCATACGCCTGGCGATATATCTAAGTGTATGTAGCTGGAGAACATGAGCACGTGCAAGAAAGATGAACAGCGTAAGAGAGAGAAGCCTTGAGCACGAAGACGCTCACGAGAAACATTGGCCGAACTACAAATCGCGGAGGCGAGAGGCCTTGCGGCTGCTGAGGCGGCCTATATGCACGCATGGCCTCGTCGCTTCCTTCGGTCATCCCTCAGCACCATCACGACAGTCCACAGCAACAGGGCAAACAAGACATTGACCGCGGGGCACACAGCATGCATGGCGCGTGTTTCCGCGACTGATGCTCATCCCCCTCCACTCTAGTGGCGGGCGCGGCGATAGTGGTAAAGAAGAAGGCGGCACAGACTTAAAAGGTATGGCAGCCGCGAAAAGGAAGCGGGGTAGCGTCTCCATCCGTGCCCGCCCTCCTCTCCAACTCCACAGCTAGTCAGCAGAGCCACTCATTTCTGTCCTTTAAGTGTGTCTCAACGTCTTGTTTACATTCAGGTCGTTGCCCCGCCGCTGCCGCATGTGCACGTTCTCTTCACTCTGAAAACCCGGGCAGGCAGACATCGTCGATCGCGGTCTTCACGCCGCAACCAATGTCCGAAACCGGCACACAGAGCCACAGTCCCCAGCGAAAGCGCGAACCAGCAAAGAGCATTACATGTGCCGATAAAGATATGCCTGTCACCATCTCTAGTCGGCATCCATCAAGCCAGCAGATATGCGCACATGCACCGCCACAGCTCACCTGCCCCTGCGACAACACCGCTACATCCCCGCTGTGTAGGGCGAGCTGTCTGTGGTCGAATCGGGCCATGCGCCTCACCGTCTCGTCCCGTCCTTCCTCGACCCTACTCGACCCTCCTTCGCCGACGCGCTGCGCGGTCGGCGCCAAACAGAGATGGGTGAGCTCTGCATGCCTTGATGCGGGTGGGCCGCGCTTGTGGTTCTGCTCGAGGGCGGCGGCGGTGGCGCCTCGTGCGGGCAACAGGCGGTGGTCTGGGTGCGTGACGGATGAGCGCAGGGAGGACGCTGGCCACGTCCCGGTGAGGGCCCTGTGAGACCCGGCACTCGGTCTGTACGCCATGCTTCTTCCTTAGCCAGCTCAACCCGCGGCATGCAGTAACGCGGTGTGTGGGCTCGCCGCGTGGGAGTGCGCAGAGCTCGGTGGTGCCACTCGGGCTACTCTGGTCATGCCTCCGGCATCTGCGCCACATCAGCCCAGC
>NC_018250.1:78259-79575 GCF_000227135.1 Leishmania donovani | reverse complement strand
AGGCCCTGGCGGGGGTGGGGACGCCACCGTGCGAGCGGAGTAGCAGGCAGCGCACCACGTTCACTCCATCTTGTCACTGCCAGTCACCCGTCGCTGCAGGAATGCAAAGGGCGGACAGGTGTGCGTGCGGAGCTGGGCGATGACGGTCTCCTGTCGTCTCGTGAGCTCGGCGCCCTCGTTGCTTGGCGCGGGACGGCTGCCACCGTGTAACTGACGCGATTTGCCGTGAGCCGATACACGCGTGATCGCGGTCGCGAGTCTCTTCGGCACAGCGCCAGCCCAGACCGGTGTGCCGGCAGCAAGAGTCCACAGCCGTGCCCTACGGCAGGGTGCCGACTATTGGCGTTCCCCCGGAGGGCGTACTGGACCTTCGTGCCACGGTGCGGTGGCCGGCATCGCCGATGAAACAGCGATTTGCGTGAAAAGCAAAGAGGAGAGTCCGGCGCGCGCACACAGAGAGTG
The DNA here is from genome assembly GCF_000227135.1 of Leishmania donovani. NCBI lineage: Eukaryota > Euglenozoa > Kinetoplastea > Trypanosomatida > Trypanosomatidae > Leishmania > Leishmania donovani. Next base: position 79,113 of record NC_018250.1, on the reverse strand, counting down.
AGGTATGCAAGGGAGGCGATGTGTCGGTGCAACGTGCGCGGTGGTGGAGCGCGGAGGCCAAACATTCGCGGTGCGCGAGGGTTTGTGCGACGACGATGGCGGAAGTATCTCAGTGAAAGGACGGAGGCGAGAAGCAGCGCTGCTGCACATAAACAACATCCTCAAATGAAGGCTATATATATATATATACATCCACATTGGAGGTGACGTAGCAAAGGCCTTTCCGTGCACCGAAGCCCTCCTCGCACTCCGCGCCGCATCACCCATCGTTCCGTCGCACAGTACACGGTCCACACAAACAGCATACAAGGCCCCTGGAGGGCATCTGATGTACGCACTACCACTCCAACCGGTACTTGTCGACCACAGCGCAGCCAGCTCAGCTTACCGAGAAAGAGAGAGACGCCCAGCAGCCTAGAGAGAGCCGCCTTCTTAAATAGGACCTTCTTAGAGCTACGAACAGCCCCGCCAAGAAGAAAGCACCTCAGCAAATGTTCGTAGCCCCCCCTCCTCACTACCACCATTACCCTTATTGAGCCATCGCCACCTGAATCACGCGCGCTGCCTCGCTGCGGCCCAGTGCCTCCACCATGCTGTGGAATATGGACTGGCGGTTCATCACAAGCTCGCGCGGGCTGCCCATCTCCGCAACAGCACCGTGGTCCATCACGATGATCTTGTCGTACTGCGCGACAGTGTGCAGCCGGTGCGCGATCGTGATCACCGTGTACGCCGAGAACGCGCTCATCGCTGTCGCCTGGATCTGCCGGTCAAGCGCGGGGTCGATGTTCGCCGTCGCCTCGTCCATCAGGATGAACCCGCTCCCCTTCTTCAGCAGCGCGCGCGCCATGCAC
>NC_018250.1:76223-77903 GCF_000227135.1 Leishmania donovani | reverse complement strand
CGGCGCGATCCGGAAGCTCACGCCGCGCAGCACAAGCGGCAGCCCCTCGCGGTACCGCATCTGCACGCCCTCGAACACAAGCGACCCGGCCTGCACGGTGTGCGGCGCGGCGCTCGTCGGGCTCGCAGGCTCGATCACAACCGTCCCCGTCACGTCCGCCGCCATTCCCGTCCGCCTCTCCAGCGCGTCCACCTCCGCGTCCAGCTCCGGCATCGCCTCCTGCGGCACTTTGTGGGTGTAGTGCAGCAGCCGCTCCACGCTGTTCATGTCCGCCTCCACCGTCGCAACCTGCCGCAGAAGCCAGTTCAGCATTGCTGTCGTCTGCGTTGCCATCGTCAGTGACAGCGAGACAAGCGCTATCCATTCCTCATGGGTCTCCATCAGCACCGTGCGGCCAATGCCGATAAGCACAATTGTCGACACCACGATGTTGCTGAGGAACTCTACACGAACTCCAAGCCAGCGGTTCGCCATGTTCTCTAGGATTGAGCACGAGTACACGAGGTCCAGCCGGTGCAGCGCCTCCTGCATCACCGTCGAAGGGCGGCGGTACGCAGTGATTGTCGCGCTGCCCGTCAGCGCCTCGCCAAGAAGAGAGAAAAGAGGCGACTTTACAACGCTGCTTGTTCGGCGAATCTCGCGGTTAGCAGAGTTGTAGAACACCATGATCCGGTAGTACAGGTACCCGCACGGCGCAAGCGCGAATATCACCAGCGGCTGCGTGAAGAACGTCACCAGAAGCGATGACAGGATCCCGCAAAGGCAGCTCATCATCTGTAGCATCGACATTGGCAGCGTGTTGTCTGCGACGTCCACGTCGCGCGAGAAGCGGTTGAGTATGCGGCCCAGCGGTGTTGTATCAAAGAACTCCATCGTTCCGCGTGACACACTGCGCAGAACGGCGTGGTGCATCCTAGCGCACCCGCGCCGCATTGCCTCGAATGAGAAGTAAAAGCGCAGCGGCACTGTCGACGTCCCAAGCACAACGCAGCCAATATACATCAACAGGTACGACGCGTCCGACAAATCGAAGCGCCGCGCCGCCCACATCGACAAGCACAGCATCGAAGAGATGGTGAAGAACTCGGTCACGCCAAATATCGCCAGAACCCCACCAATCCACAAACGCCCTCCGCAGAACCTGAGGTACTCTCGATACGTCCCCCATGCCACCATGCCCGACGCTTTCTCCTCCACTGTCATCAGCTGAGCAGCAGCGGCGGGGGCAGCGGCGCCATCCCCCGACACCGCCCTCCTCACCGGCTTTGCAGAGCCCTCCTCGGGGTCCGATACGCCACCGCAGGCAGCGTCCATGTCCTCAGCATCTGCATTCGCGCCACCGCCCTTTCTTGGAGGGCTATCTGCCTCCGCAGCGGCCAGCGACGCGTAAAACGGTGTGTGCATAAAGTCCGCGCTGCTTCCGCTGAACTCGACGCGCCCGTCACCCAGCGCCACAACGTAGTCTGCCCTCGGCACAATGTGCACCTGGTGCGTCGCAAGCACGCGCGTCTTGCCCGCAAGCGCGCCAAGGAAGCACTCCTCCACAACGCGCTTGCCAACGTGCGCGTCCAGCGCGGACAGGGGGTCGTCCAGCAGGTACACGTCGCGGTTCGCGTACACGGCGCGCGCAAGGCTCACGCGCGCCTTCTGCCCGCCGCTCAGGTTCACGCCCTTCTCCCC
>NC_018250.1:74163-76124 GCF_000227135.1 Leishmania donovani | reverse complement strand
GCATAAAGTCCGCGCTGCTTCCGCTGAACTCGACGCGCCCGTCACCCAGCGCCACAACGTAGTCTGCCCTCGGCACAATGTGCACCTGGTGCGTCGCAAGCACGCGCGTCTTGCCCGCAAGCGCGCCAAGGAAGCACTCCTCCACAACGCGCTTGCCAACGTGCGCGTCCAGCGCGGACAGGGGGTCGTCCAGCAGGTACACGTCGCGGTTCGCGTACACGGCGCGCGCAAGGCTCACGCGCGCCTTCTGCCCGCCGCTCAGGTTCACGCCCTTCTCCCCGATCTCCGTCTCCAGCCCCCCGCCAAGCTGCGCAACGTCCGCCTCCAGCTGGCTCACGCGCACGGCATCCGCGAGCCGCGCGGCGTCCTCCTCGTCGAAGAACAGGATGTTGCCGCGCACCGTCGCGTTCATGATCCACGCCTGCTGCGGCACGTACGCGATGCTCCGCTCCGCCCACACGCGGCCCTCGCTGATCTCGAACTGCGACAGCAGCGACTGCAGCAGCGTCGACTTCCCGCTCCCGGTCGCGCCAAGCACAACCGTCAGCTTCCCGCGCGGGACGCTCACAGACACGTCGTGCAGCAGCACCTTCGGCTCCAGCTCGAAGAAGTCATCCGCCTCAACCTTACCCTTACGAAAGGCGCCTCCGCGCGGCGATGCCGACGAAGACGGCGGCGAGGGCGATAATGGCAAAGCCGCGCACACATCCTCCGCCACAGCCGTTGGCGCGGGGTACTGCTTCGCAGGTCGGCAGCGCCCGCAGCACAGCATCCGCAGAGCCCGAGAAAGCAGAGACGTCTTCACCTTCGGCGCAAACGGCAGTTTCACGGGCACAAAGGCAGTCACGTCGACGTTCTCCAGCACAGCGGCAAGCTGGCACGCAGTGCTGTGTTCGCGCTGCTCCCTCCAGTACTCCTCCATGTCCTGCACAGTGGAGCAGGTGGCGTTGTCGCACTCGAGGAATTTGTTGATACGCGTGATGGCCACAAGGTACTGCGCCGACAGGGTGAACACTAACGGCAGCATATTAAACGGCATCCTGATAATGCCAAGGAGAGAGATAGTCGGGTACACCACCGTCGGCGTGAGCTCGTGCCCAAGCAGGTAATACACAATGAACACCGCGGCGATCATGACCTGTGGGGTGGCCATGCTCACAAACGACGTGCAGACTCGCGCGGTCTGCACCTGCTTCAAGTACGACACCTCCAAGGCGCGCTTCTCCTCGATGTTGGCGATAAACCGCGGCTCCCACGTCATAAACTTGGCGACGCGGATGCCCGAGAAGAACTCGTTCGCCGCTTTCACGCGCACATCCGTTGCCTTGACGAGCTTTCGCCGCGCCGCCATCTGCCACTTCATCAGCCAACCGTTGATCGGCAGCGTCATGAGCAGCGCCACGACAGCCATGATGGAGCACCAACCCACCAAGCGACTGAGAAATGAGATGGAGATAAGAAACACCATGGGGCTGCTCCAGATGTACATGCAATACTGCATGAACTGGTTTGCCTGCTCGGTGTCCGTGCTCATCATGTTGATGATGCGGCCTGTGTTCATCTGTGGATCTGCCAGAGCCTTGTGGGAGATCGTGAACACCTTCTCAAATATCAACCCGTTAAGGGCGGAGCGGTACTGCAGACCACATTTGATGCTCACGTAGTAGAAGCGGTGCAGGCAGGTGCTCTGCATCAGTTGTGTCAGGAAGAACGTCACTGTTAGCACCAGCCCGTACGCCCAGCTCTGGTTGCGCTCGCTGATGAAGTGCACAAACGCCTTCAAGAGAAAAGGTATAGTGAGGGTGCACACGTCACCAACAAGCTTGAAGGGAACCTGCCACCAAAAATACTCCGGCAGCGATGCCAGGAGCACGCGCATGAGAGAGAGCCGGCGCGGCGTCGGCACAGAAGCAGCGTCCACGGGCCTCCCATCCGACGACAGCAACCTTACGCACGTCACC
>NC_018250.1:69832-74083 GCF_000227135.1 Leishmania donovani | reverse complement strand
CACCGCTGTCGTCGGACCTCGCAGCGGTGCGCAGAGCCGGCGGCACGCTCCACTCCACGCCAGCCATCATCCGCGTGTACCCGCCCTGCTGCGGCACCCCGACCCACCGCAGAACACCGCGACTCGAAGCGTCCAGCGTGCTCACGACCTCCGTCCCAACCATGCAGTTCCACGCGTTCCGCTCGTACATCGCCGCCTGCACAGCACGCGACAGCCGCAGCCCGCAGTCGTGCGCGCGCACATCCCGCGTTGGCGGGGGCATATTCTCAAGACTGATCTGTTCCCGTGATGCGAGCAGCACCATCGGATACACAAAGAAGTACCACATGCGATGGCTGAAGGAGGCGCGGTCCTCGTCGCACTCCACGTAGTGCTTCGGCGGGCCCCACAGCTCCGTTATTCGCTGCTTCAGCGTATCGCGCTCGTGCAGTGCAGCTTGGCGATTCGCTGCCGTGGCCTTTGAAGCGGTTGCAAGCTGTTCAGCGGCGCCATTCTGATGCCCACCTTTCGGCAGCGCTCTGCGCTCCGCTGACGCTGCGCTGTGATGGCGCGGGTCCTCGTACTGCATGGCGGCCGCTAGAGCGGTGCGGGTGCACGCGGCCGTGTCAGGGAAGCGGTGCTCAGATGTCGATACCGCAGCGCGCTGGAAGAAACCCGAGAGAGTGGAGGAAAGACCTTCGCGTTAACGGAAGCGGGTGCCGACGGCAGCGGCGATGATGATGTGCAGTTGTGCGAAGGGAGCAGACAGGAAAGGAGGCCCGCTGGATGGGAAAGGCCAGCGTTGGTGCTCAGGATACGAGAGGCTGTGTGTGTTTGGGGGAGAGATAAGGAGAAACGAAAGGCAGATAACGAGAAGACGGGAGATAGGAAGACGCGAGCCCTGCGCAGTTGCGCAGCGCGCCACGCCTCGATAGAGGAGTGAGCAGCGCGCCAGCACAGCAACGACGATGACAGAATCAGAGTCATACGCCTGACTTCGCGGCAGAGCAATGGAGGAGGGTGTACTTGTGGCTGAAGAGGTGTATATGTCTGCTTGTGTATCGCGACGGAGGCAGGGGAGGCTGTGCGGAGGTCTTGCGCGAGGGGCAAATGAGGTGAAGCGACAGCGCACCGGGCAAGGCAGGAGCGCTCTCTCACGCATAGAGGGAGGGTCGGGCATCCCGGCTGATCGAGGTCGAGTGCTGACCCGAGGGTCACCGCGAGCGCAAAAGTGAAAGCGCGTGGCATGGGATGCGGCGGAGAGGCGAAATGACCGCGGGGAGGAGGGACGAGGCGGTAGCAAAATAAGCGTGCGCGGGAGAGACAGTGGCGCGTCTTTTCTGTTTCCTGCGCTCATGGGCGGAGAGACAGTCCCTTTGGAGGATGGAGTGGGTGAAGGTATCGTTTTCCTCGTCGCACACGCCGCCCCCGATGCAGATGCGAAGAGCACCGCCGTCCTCCACACCGCCTTCACAACCGTCTTTCTCGCCTGACGCTTCGATGCGTGGGCTTCACTTCTCTTGCGGTCATCATTCGTGGGCTACTCGCCCTCCCCCCGCACTGGCGCACGTTACAAACGAAAATGCCCTGCCCTGCGAATCACCTCTACCCTCGTCACCAAAGGCAGCAGCGGAGGGCACAGGAGGGCGGAGCTGCAAAGAGGGGGGGCATGTCGAGGAGCGTGCAACCGTCCATCGGGGGCACACACACAGACCTACGCTCACGCAAGCAGTTCCCTGCGCTCCCATGCCCGCATGCGTTCCTTTGAGAGGGAGAAGAGGGTGGGAGGCCATGCGAAGCGACAGCAGCAAGCCAAGACGACAGAATGAGAGCATTATCAAAAAAAAAAGAGCGGCACCGCTGCTACTCCGCGGCACCACCTCTGATATACCTCTAGGGCAGCCTAAACTCCTTTCCACACAGGAAGCGAGGAGAGCCGCTGGTCCTTTGACTTCGCACTAAACCAGAAGTCAGGGCCGACGAAGCGCGAGAAGAGCCCGCCAGACGCGTGGCCCGGGTTCGGCGGCAGGACGGTTCGTCCGAGACAACGAGGATTTAGCGGTGGTGCAGCAGAGGTGGGTGAGCTGTGGTTGCGTCTGCGCGCAGATCTGCCGGCTTCCTCGTAGTCGAACGGGCACGCGGACAAGGAAACACAGAAACCCCACGTGACCGCAGCCGTGCATGTATATCCTCAACTGCGCGTGCGTGTCTGTACGCGTTTGCGTGGCGAGGAAGCAGCAGCGGCAGGGTATGCGCGCGTGCCACGACGAGAAAAGAGGATCACTCCACGGAGGCAGTGAGGGGCAAACCGTAAATGAGCATGTCCGACTGGCGTTGCTCGCTGGCGCTTTTGCCGCCGACTTCGCTCCCTCTTCGTCGCCATGCACTCCGCATGAACGGCGCACACCCTGTAGGGGGTGGACGGGACACGGATAGGGAGGAGGCTGAGCTGTGAGTGACGCTTGCACAGGCCCAACAACTCCGCGAAGAGCACGTGTGAGAGTAGACGAGAGCGAAACAACCAAAGGTGTGCACAGGCGTCGAATCAGCAGTCAGGCGCTGCTGCGGTGGCTCCGGCTTACTTCCCTCTTCCCCGTCGCCTCTCCGAGGTCTGCTGGCCGGCTGGGCGGTGCTACGCTTTTGTTTGTGCGCCCCCTCCGCCGGCGACCTTCGAGCGGCCTCCCCGTCTGTGAGCGCGCGCGTCTCTGTCGTGGGCGCACAGCGGCCAAAGAAAAGATGCAGCCGCACGTGAGAGGGGCGCTGTGAAGGCACCACAAACGCCTCTCTGTGCGCGCGTGTAGGCCCGTGTGTATTCGAGCCGTTCTTGGTTGAATAGCGTGCCGCTGAAGGCCACCGCCACCGGAACGGAGAAAGCATCCAGGGAGTGCAGGAACGAGAGAGTCTGGAAGACCGGCGAAGAGAGAGCAGGCACAGACAGGGAAACGATCTGTCGAAGTGTCCCGGGCCTAACCTGTAAGGCGAAGATGGGGGAGCAGCTGGCCGAGCAGAGCAACACACAGCGCTCCAGGCACAGGTGGATGAGGAAAGCTCTCCCTGCCGAAAACAGAAACGCGCGTGCGAGCCTGCGCACGGACAACGAAGATGCCGCCCGCCTAAAAAGGGCGGTGCTGCGCACGAACATGTGTTTTGTCGCGTAAGGACGGATGCCAAGAGAAAGAGAGGGGGAGGGGGGAGGACCACAACCCACGCGAACTCCGTCTTGACGCGCCAGTCACCTTCGGTGCACCCGCACGCACCGAACGGGGGAAAGAATAGCGGCACCAAAGAGGAGGAGGGAGCGAGTTTACTATGCGGTTTTGCGGGCGATGAGAGATGGCGATGACGTGCACACCGGCTCAAAGGGGCGGGGTCAGTACTGCGGCCGTCCTGTTAGCCAACGCAGAGAGCGCGTTGGACTAACGAGCCGGGGCAGCAGCGCAGCACTCCAGTGACGCCTAGCATGACCCAAGCTGCCCTCTGCACGTCTGCGAAGGACACAAATCTACAGCCGCGACCACATGACGAGTTGCACCTCATCATAAGCCCTGGCTCTCCACAGGGAGCGTGCTCAAGACGAGCGCTGCCTATTTTGGCTCGCCTCGCCTTGAAAGAGGGAAGCGCGGGCGACCAGAGAATGGCATACACAACGCCATTCAACGTCACAAGGACCTCCAGCTCCGTCGCGCGCACAACGATGCCGTCACGCCACCGTGGAAATCAAGTCGACCGAACAACAAAGGGCGCGCGCCGGGGAAAAAGGCGCCGAAGCAAGACAAAACAGAAAACAGAGCGTGGCATGCCGCTCAAGGAATCAATGGCATACTCCGACTCGGTTTGCGCGACCAGACCCATTCGCGTCGCCCAAACGCGGGACATTGGCTAAAGGCGTCAGCTCTGCCGTCCAGTGCGACTACGTCTCCGCGCAGCTACCGAGCAAAAAGAGACACAAGACCAACCGTGCTCACGCCGTGCGAGCGCGCTCACCCGCACTTCGAGTAGGGAGCTACTTCGTTGTCGCGACGCCCCACGAGGGACCGGAAGTGCCTTCGCGCCAACGGCCCCCCGGCCTCCACCATGCTGTGGAATATGGACTGGCGGTTCATCACAAGCTCGCGCGGGCTGCCCATCTCCGCAACAGCACCGTGGTCCATCACGATGATCTTGTCGTACTGCGCGACAGTGTGCAGCCGGTGCGCGATCGTGATCACCGTGTACGCCGAGAACGCGCTCATCACTGTCGCCTGGATCTGCCGGTCAAGCGCGGGGTCGATG
>NC_018250.1:59695-68298 GCF_000227135.1 Leishmania donovani | reverse complement strand
GGCGCGATCCGGAAGCTCACGCCGCGCAGCACAAGCGGCAGCCCCTCGCGGTACCGCATCTGCACGCCCTCGAACACAAGCGACCCGGCCTGCACGGTGTGCGGCGCGGCGCTCGTCGGGCTCGCAGGCTCGATCACAACCGTCCCCGTCACGTCCGCCGCCATTCCCGTCCGCCTCTCCAGCGCGTCCACCTCCGCGTCCAGCTCCGGCATCGCCTCCTTGGGAATATGATCAATGTAGTACTGCAGTCGCTCCACGCTGTTCATGTCCGCCTCCATGGTTGCTACCATGCGTACCAGCCAGTTGAGCTCGCCGGTCGTTCGCATCGCCATAGTGAGGGAGAGGGAGATGAGGCCAATATCAATGCGGCTCGAGCGAAGGTATGTTGTGACGACGCCGACAAAGGCGATGGCCGTGACGACGATGTTGCTGAGGAACTCGACGCGTACGGCGAGCCACCGATTCGTGTTGTTCTCCAAGTTGCCGCATGAGTGGACTACATCTAGTCTCTCCAGCGCTTCAGCCATCACCTCTTTTGCCTTACCGTATGCCATGATGGTGGCGAGACCGCTCGTCAGCTCCGTCAGCAGAGTAAAGACGGGTGTCTTCTTCACGCTCGTCTGCCGGCGGATCTCGCGGTTGGCAGAGTTGTAGAACATCATTAACCGGTAGTACAGGTACCCGCACGGCGCAAGCGCGATGAGCACAAACGGCTGCGAGTAGATGGTGACCAGCATCGAAACGGAGATGGAGAAGAGACACTCCAACAGGGAGATGGTCGACATCTGCAGGCCGTTGTCCAGGGTGTCGATGTCGCGCGAGAAGCGGTTCAGCAGCCGTCCCAGGGGGGTGCGGTCAAAAAACGCGATCGTGCCTGCTGTAACCGAGCGCAGAATGGTGCGATGCATCGCGCCGCCACCGTGACGCATTGCGGTGTACGACACGATAAAGCGGAAAGGATAGCCGGCGCCGCCAACGAGGACCATGAGCAGGTACACGGTGAGATACACGGTGTTGCCTTCACCTTCCCCCTTCGTGGTCCACCTTGACAGCCACACACTGCTGGAGACCGTGATCAGCTCCGTAACGGCGAAGACAAGCACAATCGTCGCCGCGACGTGCGCACCGCCGCAATACCGAAAGTACGCCATGTACGTCCGCCACGGAACACCGCCCGACGCCTTCTCCTCCTCGACGACGAAGGAGCCGGCAGCGGGGTCTTTAGCTGCAGCATCGCCCTCCTCCTCCGCCCCCTCGCCTTTGCTGGCGCTCCTGTTGAGCGTCACCTCTGCCTCCTCTTCTGCATCAAGCGCAGACTCCGACCGCTCCGCATCCCCCTCTTCCTTGTTCTCCGTGACGCCGGAAGCCATTCCAGCGTAGATAGATGTCCGCATAAAGTCCGCGCTGCTTCCGCTGAACTCGACGCGCCCGTCACCCAGCGCCACAACGTAGTCTGCCCTCGGCACAATGTGCACCTGGTGCGTCGCAAGCACGCGCGTCTTGCCCGCAAGCGCGCCAAGGAAGCACTCCTCCACAACGCGCTTGCCAACGTGCGCGTCCAGCGCGGACAGGGGGTCGTCCAGCAGGTACACGTCGCGGTTCGCGTACACGGCGCGCGCAAGGCTCACGCGCGCCTTCTGCCCGCCGCTCAGGTTCACGCCCTTCTCCCCGATCTCCGTCTCCAGCCCCCCGCCAAGCTGCGCAACGTCCGCCTCCAGCTGGCTCACGCGCACGGCATCCGCGAGCCGCGCGGCGTCCTCCTCGTCGAAGAACAGGATGTTGCCGCGCACCGTCGCGTTCATGATCCACGCCTGCTGCGGCACGTACGCGATGCTCCGCTCCGCCCACACGCGGCCCTCGCTGATCTCGAACTGCGACAGCAGCGACTGCAGCAGCGTCGACTTCCCGCTCCCGGTCGCGCCAAGCACAACCGTCAGCTTCCCGCGCGGGACGCTCACAGACACGTCGTGCAGCAGCACCTTCGGCTCCAGCTCGAAGAAGTCATCCGCCTTCATCTGAGGCGTCTTTGGGCTTCTTATAGACGTCGGTGTTGCCGTGTGCACGGGGCCGCGGCAGCCCTCCACGATGTGGCGAGACGCACTTGATGGGGAGACGTAGCCTGTATTCTCGACGACGACCGATGGAGGTGGGTGCCTCTTCGTGGGTTTGCACTGCCCGCAGCACAGCATCCGCAGAGCCCGAGAAAGCAGAGACGTCTTCACCTTCGGCGCAAACGGCAGTTTCACGGGCACAAAGGCAGTCACGTCGACGTTCTCCAGCACAGCGGCAAGCTGGCACGCAGTGCTGTGTTCGCGCTGCTCCCTCCAGTACTCCTCCATGTCCTGCACAGTGGAGCAGGTGGCGTTGTCACACTCAAGGAACCTTCGGATGCGGCCAATCGAAATGAGAAACTGCACCGCCATCGTGAACACCCACGGAATTTGCTGAAACGGTTGGCGGAGGACGCCGAGCAGCGCGATGGTGGGGAAGACAACAGTGGAGCTCAGCTCGTGGCCGGTGCAGTAGTACACGGTGAAGACGAAGGCTATCATCAGCATGGGTGCAGCATTGTTCACGAACGACGTGGCCACGCGCGCGTTCTGAATCTTCTTGAGAAAGAACAACTCCACCGCGCGCTTCGACTCGATGTTCGCGACGAAGCAAGGCTCCCACGTCATAAACTTGGCGACGCGGATGCCGGAAAAGAACTCGCTTGTTGCCTTGACTCGAGCGTCGGCAGCCTTCGCGATGTCCTGGCGTGCCCGCATCTGGATGCCCATGAAGAAGGCATTCAGCGGGATGGTGGCGAGGAAGGAGGCGACGGCCATGATGGCGCACCAGCCAACCAACCGCCAGAGCTGCACAATGGCGAGAAGAAGCACAATCGGGCTGCTCCACAAGAGCATGCAGAACAGCATAAAAAAGTACACCCGCTCCACATCGGTGCTCACCATGTTGATGATGCGCCCCGCGTTCATATCCGGCTGTGCGAGCGACTTGCTGGAGATGATCATGCACTTCTCAAAGATCAGCGAGTTCAGTGCGGAACGGTACCGCAAACCGCAGCGGAAAGAAATGTAGTTGAAGCGCTGATTGCACACACTCTGCATCGCCTGCACGAGGAATATTCCCGCTACAAGGCCAAGGCCGCGACCCCAGGTCTGCATGCCTGGGTCATCATCCAAGAAGGCGACGAACGCCTGCAGGATGCTGGGCAGCGCGATGACGCAGATGTTGCTGACAAGCAGAAACGGCACTTGCATCCACAGGTAGTAGGGCAACTTGAACGCCAGAAGGCGTGCAAGAGGCAAGCGCTTCGGGGTCGGAATCTCCACCACGCCGCCGCGGCTCGTCAGGTTCAACATCAGCGTCGTAGTCTCCTCCAGCGTCGACATGCCACTCTGCTCAGGCGTGAACAGGTGCTCACCGTGCGCAACGCCGTCGAAGAACGGCGACGCACCGCTGTCGTCGGACCTCGCAGCGGTGCGCAGAGCCGGCGGCACGCTCCACTCCACGCCAGCCATCATCCGCGTGTACCCGCCCTGCTGCGGCACCCCGACCCACCGCAGAACACCGCGACTCGAAGCGTCCAGCGTGCTCACGACCTCCGTCCCAACCATGCAGTTCCACGCGTTCCGCTCGTACATCGCCGCCTGCACAGCACACGACAGCCGCAGCCCGCAGTCGTGCGCGCGCACATCCCGCGTTGGCGGGGGCAGCGCCTCGTGCTTCAACTTCTCGTTTGACGCAAGCACTACCGTCTCGTACACCCACCCGTAATAGTACCGCTTGAACCACGACGACGTCTCCTCTGGCACAGGCGTGTACGGGGCCTCCGGCCCCCATATCTCCGCCAGCCGCTCTTGCAACGTCAGATGCTCCCTGCGATAGTCATACAGCGGGTCTGATTGGTGGTGGGGTCGTCCCGGTGGTGCTGCGGACGGCAGCACCTCCGTCATCTCCACCGGCAGCTCCTCGTCGATCGTTTCGTGGAGCATTGCTGCGGCAGGTTGGTGGGGTTTCACAAACAGAGCAGAAGTAAAAGAGATGGAAAGGAGCCACGACGGAAAGCTTCGGCGGCTTCTTCGGACGTCCTATTGCAGTGACCGTGTCTGCCGGGGTGCGCGTCTGTGTGCGAGCGTCTGCACGTGTGTCTTTGCAGTGCGCCGGTACGCGTACAGGGAGACCCAACGAAAGAAAGTGAAGTCGACGGCGCAAGCGCTGATCTTTCACACGGTCGTCCCGCGAGACGTAAGAGGCGGTGTCGGGACGGCGAGTCGAGGCAGAAAAATGCGAAGAGGGGAGCGGAGCGAACGACCGCTGCAGCGGGAGACGCTGAAACAAACAAGTGCGCAAAGACGGAGGGTGAGCCCGATGGGGGGGGGGAGAGGCGCTCAGACCCCTAACAGCCAACAGGAGATCTAGCGTAGTTGCCCTGGAGAGAAGAATGTGGGTTGGAGGAGTGGGGGGAGGTCGACGCACGCACCTCCGTATGTAATCACGCGTACTCGAAATCAGAGCAATAAAAAAGAATCAGACGCAGAGAAAAGCGCTTCACAAACGTCTTCTCACCGAAAAGAACAGAGATGAGCGGGTGCGCCTCCTCGTGTTGCTTCGTTGCTCTTGAACCACAAGAAGGACAATGGTGACGGCAAGCACGAGCGCCGCACTGAAAACACAACGCGAGAGAAGGCAACGACAACTGCGCACAGACACACACAAACACAAGCCAACACGCGAATGCGACTCGGCAATAGACAAATATGTGCGCCTCTGTGTGCGTCTGTGTTCGGTGGCACACGGAGACCAACAAAGAAGAGAGAGAAGAGGATGAGCTGTACAACACGAGAGAGAGAGATGCTTTCAAAGGAAAAAGAAGACACACACACTGATACACTAAAACAGAAGGGAGAGGGAGGGGGAGAGATGGTGCTGGGGCCTCGAGTCGCAGCGGTGGTGGGCGTGACCGCCTTTGCGGTATTCGCGGAGGGGGAGGGCGGTAACACCACAGGTCGCAGTCGTCGGAATCGAGAAGGGCACGGCAGGAAGGCGTCACACATGCGCAGTTACCAAGATGAAGGATATATGGAAAAGGGGGGGGGGCGAAAGAGCTACTTCAACCACAAAGCCGAGAAACGCCTCACACCCACAAGACACATCCATACAGGACTTGTGAAGGCACGCACGCCGACACACACACACGACCGTTTCTTTTACTGCGAGGAATAGAAAGGGGTGAGCCAGAGAAAGGGAAAAGGGAAGGGGGAGAAGATGCTGACAACAGACAGGCACACAGACGTCGATACGTCCTCTGCTACACAAGAGGAGTGGCTACTATACACACACGAAACAAAAAAGGAAAAGTGCGCAAGCGAGCAAAGACCACAGGAGCGCGCATACAGCCGTACAAGCAAACACACACACACACACACACACACACGAACACTCGCCAGTGGGAACGAGGCGGCTCTGCGCAGCCTTCCTTTTTTATGTCGTTTATGTGTCCTCGAGTCTTGTAGTTCTGCAAACTATGCGGGCAAAGACGTGCGAGGCGTGTGTTGGCAGCTTGTCGTCTTAGTGGTGAAGCGATCGAGACGGAGAGGCGGGGAAGTGCGCAGAAGCGTCGCTTTATAGAGCGCGCGCGTGTATACGGCGACCAGCGATGTGCTTCGATCGGTTTTCCGTCGACTAGAAAGCATAGAAGTTTTTTTTTGCCTCTGTATGAGACTCGTGGTGCCGCAGTGGAGCACCGCCTGTGGGACCTCGAGAAAGGAGAAAGCGGATATAGGACGCTAAGATCGTCTTGCAAACAGCTACACCGAGAGGCGGTGATGATACAGGCGACTTGCAAGGATGCGCGAATCCTCAATGGTAATGCGCGTTGCAAAGTTCGCCGCACATGCAGGAGCACCGCACGAGCAGCGGGCTGTGCTGTGTCGGGGCTTCAGCGAATTCGTATTTGTTTGCTCCCGCTCACCTGCAACACCGGCGCGTTCCTCACACTCCTCTGAGTGAAAAGGAGGGGGGTCGCGAGGGGAAGCAGGCGGTGAGGAGTGAGGGGAAAGCTAGGTAGAAACAGTGAAGAAGCACCGCTGATGAGAGCGCGGTCGAAACGTACACACACGCACGGAGTTCGTAGATGGCAGACGGCTGCTGTCGACGGCGTATGCGCGCGTGGATGTGTGTGTGTGTGTGTGTGTGTATCAAGGTGGGCACGTGGAGGTGGAATCAAGTAGAGACAAGAAAAATGGAAGCGGAGAAGACGATTTTCAGCTCGTTCTTCTCCATGTCATCATTTAATCTCCGTGGTTGCCTTCGGAGTTGATGCATCTCTGCGCCGGCATTTGACAGTCATTGAGACTCGACATCAGATGTACGGCTTTGTGGTACACCACGCGAGGACGGCTGAAGCACACCTCCGCATCCTCACAAGGTTACACGGACGTCGTTGTCCCCGTTCTTCAGCTACGTTTCTTCGCTTGTTTTCGATTTCGTTTGCACCATTACGCTTTCATTTTTGTGCATGCGTTTTTTTTTGGGTATCGTAGGCAGACAGACACGCAGGCCACGCCTTCGACACCAGCGCAGGCGAGTGGGCGCGCTGCTTCGCGCAGACCAGGCGAGCCCCACGAATTGAACATCAACTTGTCTCTTTCTTCCTTCTTACCTTTCTCTTCCTGACTCGCTTGCGGAGTCTCACCAGCAGCACGGGCACACACGCACACGCACCCGCACGCACCTGCTCACCAAAGCACAAACGTGCTCCTTATCCAACGCGCATGCTCGCACATCAACGCCAAGGAGGAGGAGAGGCCCACAGAAGTGGGAGGGGACAGTGGAAAGGTCTGTTTGCCGGTGCTGCAGGGAGAAGAACGAGAAACCAAGAAAACAAAACGAGTCGAAAATATATATATATATATATATAACCGAAATCAACGAGTCGAACCCGATAAATGACGTGACGGGCAGGGGGTACCGCGGCGAGTGGAGAGAAGGGGACAAGAGCGGCCTACACATCACCGCCCATCCGTACACATGCACTGACACATGCGCCCACAGCGGTAAGAACTGTCAGCAAGGCTGCACATTGATGAATCGGAGAGAGAGGGTTCGAATAGGCAAAGGCGTGCTTCGCGAGGTGAGCGAAGAGGCTCTCTGGATGAAGTGCGTTCCTTGTCGCTAACAGAAAGATAAAAGAAGCATATTCGGGCTTCAAGAGAAAAAAAGAGAGGTACAGGGCCAGGGAACAGATCGAGACGCCCTCCCCCACCGCCCCGCCACCTCTGCAGGGGGAGGGGAACGGTGCGACGCGCCCGCGAGAAGCGTTTGCCGAGCGGAAGCAGCGACTGCTACTCCCGCGTGCTCGTTAGCTTTCGCCGGCTGCTACGGCCTTCATCAAATGCATCTTCTACGAGGCAACCTTGGCGTCTTCCTTGAGCTCGAACTGAGCCTCGATCTCCACCATCGAGTTGAAGGGCAGCTGTGCGACGCCGAAAGCGCAGCGAGCATGGAGGCCGACTTTATCGCCGAACACGCTCACCAGGAGGTCGGAGCAGCCGTTGGCCACAAGCGGGTGGTCATGGAAGTTGCATGCAGAGTTCACGTAGCAGCGCACCATCACAACCCTCTTCACCTTGTCGAGATCGCCGCCGGCGGCGGCCTTTATCTGAGCGATCAGCTGTACGGCGCAGCTTTTCGCTGCGGCCTTGCCATCCTCAGCCGTCAGCGAGTCACCGAGCTGGCCCACCATTAGCTTGCCATCGGCATCCTTGGGAAGCTGGCCGGAGACGTAGACCATGTTTCCCACGATGCAGAACGGCGCGTAGGAAGCTGCAGGGGCAGCAGGAACAGGCAGGGTGATGCCCAGCTTCTGCAGGTTGGCTTCCACAACGCCGGGCATGGTTGATGGGGCAGTGTAGAGAAGACGGAGTGTTCGAGACGTTTGCGCACGAGTGTGTCGTGAGGCCTGAGTGGAGAAGCACAGAGGGGTTGGTGGTTGTCGCCCTAGGCAAGAGAGAAGTCTGTGGGCGATGCATAGAGGAAAGGGAGGGGAGAGCAGGAGAGAAGACGACAGAGGAACGATGCTAATGTTGAACCGTCAGATATACACAGATGATTGGAGAGGGGGCAAAGACTCAACTGTGGCGAAGCCGGCCACCTCAGCGTGTTGCTACGGTCCAGAGCCCCGCGATGGGGAAAGCCGAGCGCCAGCAAACCTGCCTTTTGAGGTAGGCGAGCGCGGCGTAGACTCCGGCAGACAGGCCGTGGGTAGCGACGTGATCACGGTGGTGGTGGTGGTGGTGCGGGGGGGATACTTCCCCCTGTATGCACTACCCCGCTGTCACACGTGGTCACGCGCGGCGCCATCACCCACGTGCGCGTTCTGCGCACGGACGCCTCTTTTTTGCGGTGACGTGAGATGTGGAGCGTGTAGCACTCGCGGTGCACCTCAACGGCACCGACGGCGTTCGTGAGCCTGTCAAAGCCGCACTGTGGATGCGCAACCACCGCTGCCAAGAGACCCCTGAGCATTTGTTGTGTTGCCCGGGCTTGAAAGAACAAAGTCGTCACGGAATTGCCGACGCCAGCGCTGCAACGGTCGC